>NC_134809.1:39775308-39807808 GCF_046742065.1 Oratosquilla oratoria
TATATATATATATATATATATATAAATATATATATATATATTTAATATACATATATATATATACATATATTTATACATATATATAATATATAATATATAATATATATATATATATATATATATATATATATATATATATATACATAAAGGTATATATAAATATCTATATCAAAAGGCTGAATTCACCAATTTCGTGATTGACATGTGGATTCGAACCAGAATTAACAGTGAACGTTACTGTCCTGCAGTTGAGTTCACTGTGAATTCTAGACCCTGTTTCCTATGGAACCTAATGAACAGACGAGCCCGTGAAGCATTTGTCTTCCACTGTAACTAAAGTAATTTGATGGGACCATATTTTCTTATTAGAGCGTCGCTACTTGCGGCAGAGGTCGAGATGACGGCAGTTCGAATACTGCCGACAACGCATTGGACCAAGGGCATGGTTCATTAAATTCCTCGCTAGTATGTCCTCTATAAGGGGCACCGTTCAAGCCTCCCGGTAAGGGGAATTCGCGATGTTAAACCGAATCATCATTATATTCTCTGATACTCCTGAACATCTAGCTGACAAGGTCATGCATTCCTCCTGGTATTCTTCTTGTTTTTTACTTCTTAGTTTTTTTTCTGCACATTAACTCCGTTGCGAGAGTTTTGTACTTTGGAGATTCCAGTCCATCGCTAGACGAATTCATATCCAGAACACTGAGTTAAGGTCACCTCGATTAATCCAACAGCGCTGGCACTGCACAGTATTATTCTACCTGGCACCAAATAATTCTAATCAAAAAGAGAAGGAACTCTGGGCATGGAACTCCGGAATCGGATCACAGTCTCTGTCCGCGACCCGGTCTGTTTCTCCAATCATTCGGTCATTCAATTTAATGATTATCATCTACATTTGTAACTTCAATGAAGACATCTTCTAGAGCGAGTAAATAATTACCTTCACACATGGCATACTGTGTCTAACAACATCACTTTTTCAGATTCTTGCGACCAAAATCTTAGAAACGATGTTTCCTAAAAGGTGAAAACAATATATTTATATTTTTCAGTCCCAGTAGCACGTGTTTACAAGTGGTTGCCTAATGCTCACCTTTCCATTACCATCCCCGTATGAGATATAGACTGCATAAAGTTTATGCTGTCGATGTTTTAGGACGACATCCATCCCTGAATTTCTCCTTTACCGCCTCTGTTAACTCTATTTTTTTGTGCGATATTGTTCCCAAGGATAGATGAGCTGGTTAATGCTCTGACAAAATACTCATCCTTTCTAAACCAAAGAACCACGAACTGAACTGCTTTCTTCTCTACGCACGGATGGATGGGATTCGTTGTAGCTACACAGTGGCCAGTGATGTCACGATTATGGGGTCTATTGTGGCACTTGTCATCAGGAATACTGGGTCAGGGCCAAATGAATTCAGCGACCCAGTGCTGTGATATCAGCCAGGTATATCATGCGAGAGAATAAATCTACGGGCAAGCGCAGAGCCTGAGACCCTTTTTGTTTAGAAGATTCAGCATAGTTTCGTGCATTATTTCCTGGGGGTTCGTCCTGGCACCGCTCAACTTATCTGTGAATGGTCGGGCTTCCATGAAATTCTCTCGGTCTCCGCACAACGGCACTTTTGATTTCTTGTTTAATGATGAGATGTTGCGGCGACTCCTGTAAAATACACAAAAAATGGCAATTGTTTGGTGTACATAGACTGCAGATGAAGTCACGAGTAAGGCAAGACAAAAAAAAACAAAAACAAACGAACATGAATTATACCTATCTTAACACATTTCATATATAATTTTGGTCAGGTATTCATATATGTACAGTATATAAAAATTCCTTAATTTACCAGTAGTTCTATTATAAAAAAGCGTGATAAATTTGTCTGAGATAGGTAGATGGAGAGGTTGATATTATGAGAGTTCTACATTTCGTTGCTGGCAAATCACCAGGGTTTCTGTCCTTATGGTCAACATCGCGCCGAGATCAAGTAAGGCTGAAAGTGTGGGTTTGTAGTGTATGGGGCGTACATGGGTACATGATATTCTTAAAATGCGAGAGTGCTGAGGAGGTATTGTATTGGGAAAGGTGGGTCTTGCAGGAAAGGATGTGGGGTGTAGGGGGGTCATAGTTTGAAAAGAAGGTTCACCCTTTGGAGCAATGTGTGGGGAGAATATAAGGAGTATTGGTGTTGTTTCGTCTAAAATAAAGATGCATGAAAGTGGCAGCTGCCGACAAATCTATCGAAATGAGCACCATGTGAGGACGGAGCCTTTATTAGTACGACGTTTCGCTTGTTATCAGGCTCACGTACCAAAAGTTCTGCATTTTCCCAGTCCATCAAGTGGTTGCTACTGTTCCTGTGTCCATCACACGTGTTGGTGGTGGCATCATGGCGGACATCGTATCGGTGTTCTCGTATCCGGGTTTTTAGATCGCGTGATGTTTCCCTAATGTAGGATTTTTCACATTCCGAGCACGGAATCCGATAAACACCGGCTTTATTGTCTGGCGTTTTGCCGATGTTTATTCTCGTCCTCGTGATGTCTTTAAGTGTCTACTACTTCCAAGTTGGTGGTTTTTAAAATACGAGTCAGGTTGATGGCGACGTCGCTGGTTGGTACCACGAGACTGGCTGTCACGCCCTGCTGCCTACGGCCTTCTAGAAAACAGGCCATTAATCAAGATTCTGGAAGGCAGTAGGCAGCAGGGTGGGACAGCTAAACGTGTCGTGTTACCAACCAGCGATGTCGCCACCAACCTGACTCGTATCTTAAAAACCATCAATTTGGAAGTAGTGCCCTAAACCAGAAGGACAATTAACCCATTGAATACGATGACGCCTATATAGGCGGCATGAGGCCCGAGTAAGTATATGAAGATGCCAGTGTCGGCTTCCTGATTATATCTATTTTGTAGCTGTAGTTGAGTGACCCTTTTATTCTGTGAACTGGCTTGATCACCTTTTCAGTGGTTACAAACATTCTGGCTGAAAGAGAACAAGATTAACAGCTGTAACTTTATATTTTATAATGCGCGTATTATGATGCATCATCGTACGTCAGGCAGCTAATGTGCGCACGAATGTATGACTCGTGTTGAAGAGATTAAAGACATCACGAGGACGAGAATAAACATCGGCAAAATGCCAGACAATTAAGCCGGTGTTTATTGGATTCCGTGCTCAGGATGTGAAAAATCCTACATTGGGGAAACATCACGCGATCTAAAAGCCCGGATACGAGAACACCGATACGATGTCCGCCATGATGTCACCACCAGCGCATGTGTTGCACACAGGTATTGTAGCAACCACTTGATGGACTGGGAAAATACAGAACTTTGGTACGTGAGCCTAGCAAGATCCGTAGAAAATGTTTAGAAGCAGCCGTTATACAAGAAACCAACATAGTTGAGCAAAATAGGAGCATGTTCAATATCTCACCCCACCTAATTCCTTTAATATCCGTTGCCAATAAAAATTTAAGCTATCTCTAGTTGCCCTCCAAAATCACCCTTTTTTCTTCATTTATATATATATATATATATATATAGTATATATGTATGTATATATATATGTATGTATATATGTATTTATATATATATATATATATATATATATATATATATATATATATATATATATATTCGGGGTGGGGGAATGTAGACAATTTGACTGCAGAGGAAAGAGAAAGAGGAGAGAGAGAGAGAGAGAGAGAGAGAGAGAGAGAGAGAGAGAGAGAGAGAGAGAGAGAGAGAGAGAGAGAGAGAGAGAGATGCAAGTACGCCTACACACCCCCACGCGCGCACGTACACACACACACACACACACACACACACACACACACACACACACACACACACACACACACACACACACACACACACACACACACACACACACACACACACACACACAATCACACACACACACAATCACACCTACAATAAGACTAATTCTTTCCTTTTTTTGGAGAGGTGGAATAGATGATGCTATGCGTGAGCTCGCCGAAGTTGTCCAAGCCGCACTATTGGGTGAGAGCGGAAATCTGGGCCTCCTCCACCCTCAAGCGTGCCCTTCGCTGTCGGCGCATCATGAGCTTCTCCTGCAAGCTCTGGTTGACCTTCTGTTGGGTGGCTTCCTGCTCCTTCATGAACTGCTCCAGTTCCTGCTGGTGCTGCGACGCTAGGCCCTCCAGTTGTTCTGCTCGGCCGGGGGTGGAAGGCGGATGGATGGGAAAACATATGAAAAGATGTAAACGTCATACAACCAATTTCTTTCTATGTTGTGTATACTGATAATATTATTTGACTTTTCAGTCTTTAACCGCAGTACGAGGTGGCTATGCACAAAATACTATGCTCTTCCTGACGTCACAAGTTAGCCCTAGCACTACTCGAACCGCCAGTCGTCTAGATCAGGGGTTCCCAAACTTTTCAGCTCATCGACCCCCTAGTAAAGTTTAAGACTTTCTATAGACCCCCAAACTATTAATTCACGAATTATGTCAGTTTATTATTATTACTGGTGTTGTTATTGTTATTAATACTAGTAATATTATCATTATAGTTCTTATCATTATCCTTATTATTATCATTATTATTATTATCATTATTGTTATTATTATTATAATTTCAGTTATCAACAGTGTTATCATTTTGATCCGTTATAAAAGGGCTAAATGGCAACCTTCATCGAGGTGACGGCATTCCAATAATGATACAGACACTTTCGCATATACATACACACAAGTGTTTTAAAATAAGCTTTTATAATTTACCAATAGGTTTAAGAGTGATATTATATATTCTTTATTACATTACTATAAGTAATATTCAAGCCAATAATATTACACAAGCTCGTCATCTTGAAGTTCATTCACGATGTGGTTGTGTGTATGCGAGATTCTCCCTACACAAAGAATGGGGGGATTTTCGACTCAGAGTGAACTGACATGGTTTTTTTTTTAAGTTTAGATATTGTTTGGTTGATTATTCTCACTCTTTCAGTATGGGAAGAGAACAGGATAATTTCATGCTAACCATTTATTTTTAAAGACTGCCTTATGAGCCCATATTAATTTACTGACCTCTTTCGACCCCCTAGCAATCTAATGACCCCCCTTCGACCCATTGGATGGTTTCAACGACCCCTGGGGGTCGATATCGAACCCCTAGCAATCTACTGACCCCTTTTCGACCCCTTGGCTATTTGTCGACCCCTTGGATGGTCTTATCGACCCCTGGTCTAGATGATCGCCTCCAGACGCTGGCGTCTCGGTCTGCTCGGCTCCCACACTTTCTATATGTTAACATGTGGGACCTTTTAATGTTTCCTAAATCAACTTATCTCCACCTATCAACTATGATTACTCTTTGTCAGCCTTCTTTTATGGGCTTTGGCGCAGTCCGTCGGGCTTTGCTTCAGAGACTGACGCAGCCAGGTTGTGGAATGCCTCCTCCATGAACAATATGATGTTTTACTTTGAACCTATTATATGTAGCGAGGATACACGCTGGACGGAGCGTATTAGAGCGTCGCTACTCGCGGCGAAGGTCAAGGTGACGGCAGTTCGAACTCAGCCGCCAGCTAGTTGGACCAAGGGCACTATTTATTAAATTTAACGCTACAAAATCCTCTGTAAGGGGCACTGTCCTAGGCACCTGATAGGGGAAGTTCGTGGTGTTAAACCGAATCATGTGTAGCGAACTTCTGACCGTTTGTATTACATGACTTTTCATTGCTCGAGGTCGTGAGTGAACTCGGAGAACGTCAGTGAGATAGGGCCAGCGGAATATTGGTATGCGTTCTCTCTCCACAAGTCAGGAGCCGGGGCCTCAGAACACATAAAAGTGAAGGCGAGGAGCATTATACGCCAGGAGGCGCTGAGTAGCTGTGGCCGAGGCACTCACTTTTTCCCTATTGTGCGCTTTGAGGACTGTTGTGGGGGGTAGGTAACTAACAGTCACTGCTGGAAATCGGAGAGGAGTGCGGGATTCGAATTTACAGTTAAGTAAATGCGAAATCAGCGCGCGTTCGATGACGCCACCAACGCACAAATGGGAATGCTAAAATAGGGTGTCTCATCACAAATACCATTTCTTTATGCTGACGCCGGCAGTGTCGCAGACTCCCGAACCTGGCCAGTGACTATACATATCAGACCACAGGTGTATGCAAACATACATTTCGTTGTTGCTGCTGTATCAATACACCTCTGGAAGCTCGCATGGATTTCAAGGGAAACAAACACTAGATACCCGACAACGAAAGATAGGTTTGCACAGCCCTGATATGTCGTGGGTCAGGTTTGGTTGTCGGTCACGATACGGACAATGGGAGAGGCCCAACTGACGTAGGCAGTAGTGGTACTCACTTTGGTAGTGGTCGTACATCTTGCCGAAGATGACCGTATTGGAAGGCATCGGCGCCAACTCGTCGTTGGCCAGAGGCGGCGGCGTCCTCGCCCGGCCGTCCTCTTCCTGAATAAACAAGATGAGAATGAATAGTGGTATATATACATATACATATTTGCATACGCATAAAGCACAATACCACAATGTTATAGTATATCACCTTATGAAAACATGATTACATACATATGGCAAGCACGAAATAACGTAGGGCAACAGTATTGGGGTCTCGAGTCTATAGCTTTACCTCACTTTCTTTGAAGCGGGTCCTTCACTCTGTCTGCCTGTCTGTTTGTCTTTCTGTTCCTCTGTCTGCCTTTCCTCTTGTGTAGCTGCCTGTCCACCTGTCTTTCTGTCTACTTGCCTGTATGTACTCGTATGTCCACCTGTTTGTCTCTGCCTATATGCCTATCAGTCTCCAATCTGTCCGCCTGTAACTCTGTCCGTCTACTCACATGTTTGTATGTCTGTCTGTGTGCATGTATATCTATTTGCCTATCTGTCTGTCTATCTGCTTGTCTGGTTGTGCAGTAGTCTGATTGTCTAACTACTCGGCTGTTTGCTTATCCCTCTGTTTGCCTTTTTGTCTCTCTGCCTCTCTGTTTGCTCATCTTTGTGCATATTTCCCATTTGTCTGTTTACCTGACCATTTGGTTGCCTGCTTTCCTACCTGTTTACTTATCTGTACGTCTGTCTGAAAGTCTGTCTGTTTGACTATCTGCCTGTCTGTATGCTTATCTGATTGCCTATTTCTATGTCTTTTGGCTTATCTGTCTCTACCCCTGTCTGTCCTTTTGTCTGTTTGCGCCTATTTGTCTGTTCATCTGTTCATTTTCTTGTTTGTATATGTGTTTCCCTGTACGTCTGTCTCTCTGTCCCCTTGCCTGTCTGTTTACACCTATGTGTCTGCCTATCTGCGCACCCATTTACCTAACTCTCCGTCTGTCTGTTTGTATGTCCACTTACCTGTTTGTCTGTCTACATGCTTATCTGTGCGTTTGTCAGCTTATATGCCTACTTGCCTGCCTGCCTGTCTATCTGTCCCTCTGCCTATTTGCTTGTCTGCCTACCTGGAGGTCTTTCTGTATCTGTCTGTCTGTCCATCTATCTGTCTGCTTGCTTATCTGCCCGTTATGCCCGACCGCACGCCCGACTCACCTCCTGGCCGTCCACCTTGGCCACATGGTTCTCGTTGAGCATCTGCGTGGCGAGGATCTCGATGTCGGTGTCCTTCGAAGACCGCAGGGTCTCCTCCAGCTCGATGTCCGTCCCCCAGATCTCGCGCACCTTCGGCCGAAGAAGAGAAGGGAAGAAATGAGAAGAGAAGAAAAGAGAAGAGAAGAGAAGAAAAGAGAGAGAGGCAGAGACTTGATGACAGTTCCCACGTGAAGGTGAGTGGGGGTGATGGGATATATATATACATATACATATATATATATATATATATATATATATATATATATATATATATATTGACTATATTATGACAAATAAGATTGAAGGTGAAAGAAGTAGACGAGGAGTAATGGGAGATTTTCACGTCTTAACGTTTCGACCCGCAGGGTCTTGATCACAAAGCTAACAACTCAAACGTAACAGGATATTTTATACACGGACGGGTCATCTTATGGGACGCTTCGGAGAGCTTGTTATTTTATTTGCGTATTCTTTTATTATTAATAAGCTTGTGGCTTTTGCTAAACATATAAAGCCTTCTCTATGGTTAATGTTGTTATTAGTGTTGATATATGCTGCCTCAATTGTCTTCCTTAGTTTCTTGGATGATCCTTTATTTAATACGGTTGTGTTGTTCCAGTCTGGAAGGTGACCATGTTTATCCACATGTATTACCATGGAGTTAGATGTCCTATGGGCTTTTACGTCATTTTTATGTTCATTTATCCTTTTATTAAGTCCGCGACCAGATTCACCAAAATATGAAGAGGGACAGCTTTTACACGGGATCTTATAAACAACGCTGTTTTCGTTAGTGGGATTATTGTCGCTACGTTTGAGTTGTTAGCTTTGTGATCAAGACCCTGCGGGTCGAAACGTTAAGGCGTGAAATTCTCCCATTACTCCTCGTCTACTTCTTTCACCTTCAATCTTATTTGTCATAATATAGTCAATATATATATATATATATATATATATATATATATATATATATATATATATATAAATAAATACATAAATATATATATATATATAAATACATAAATACATATATATATACTCTTATATATATATGTATATATACATATATGTATGTATGTATATATATACATATATATATGTATGTATATATACATATATATATATATATATATATATGTATATATATATATATATACATATATATGTATGTATTTATATACATACATAAATATATATATATGTATATATATACATATATATATATATATATATATATATATATATATATATATATATATATATGCTGAATAACACAGTGAAAAGAAAAATTCTTGGAGTCCGAGCACTTTCATGAGATTTCATTTGTTCACATCTTCAAGGATTGCAATTGTAATCCTTGAAGATGTGAACAAATATCACGAAAGCGCTCGGATTCCAAGAATTTTTCCTTTCCCTGTGGTATTCAGCATATCGGTGTAGTCACGTGTGATTTGTGATACTTGTGCATATATATATATATATATATATATATATATATATATATGTATATATATATATATATATATATATATATATGTATATATATATATATATGTACACACAAATGTGTTGAAGGGTTCAAAATGAGTATGTGGACAAGATGATAGAGGTGAATCCCATATGTACTGCAAATTGTTCTCACTCTCTCGGAGGAAATATAAAACTGAAAGAAGGTAACCTTTCAATAGGCTCGACTAAAAATTAGAAAATTGTCTAGAGATTACTGGATACCTAGAGGAAGCCCAAATGACGCTCTGCTGAGATGTCCGAGGGGCGCTTTCGTCCCGAAGACTAGAGGGGCTTGAACTCTAGAGATTCTCAAAAGAGAAAACCATCTGCACCCTGTCCTGCTCACAGGCATTGAGAACAACAACGATTGTGCTTGGTGATGGGATGAAAGTGGGATGGGATGGGGACTGGAAAGGCTGGGACTGGGATGTGATGTGATGGGTACCGATTGGTATGGGATGGGGGTGGGATGGGATGGAAAGGGACGGGATGGGACGGTAGTGTGATGTGATGGGTACGGAATGACATGGAATAGGGATGGCAGGGGGATTGGATTTGTAATTGGGGGTTGATTCTGGAGTCTGGTGTGGGGGTGGGGTGCGCACCTTGTTCTGGATGAGTCTGATTCTCTCGCGGCGGAGTTCGAGTGTCTTCTCCTTCACCTTCTCGTTGATGCCGTTCAAGTCCTTCATGATGGTCGAGTTAATCACCTGCCGAGCGAAAAATGAAAAGAGGTTAAAGTCAAAATTAACTTGTTCGGGACCGGATGTTGGGCTAATCTTCCGGGTCGGGACTAAGCTGAATATTCTGATTACCGTCAGGTCTTTGTTTTGTTCATATCTATGACTTCCACCCGCCCCTACCACCAACTCCTTCACTTCGTAGTGTTCACTAAACGACCTTGTTACGCAGAAACCTGCGTTCTTTGTTTCCCTCGCAGTTGAACGACTTGGGGGCGTCCAACTTTCGCCATTGCTATTGGGAATGAGAATTTATTCCTGACCGGTTTCGCTTTATGAGGCTTCTTCATAATGCTAAACCTGTCAGGAATAAAGTCTCATCCCAATCGTGTAATTTCCATTCTTACCACTCATACACATATACGTGTGTAAATGTATAAACAAATGAATAAATAAATAGATAAAAAAAAAAAAAAGGCACACTGTAGTATGCCGCTGACGTACCGTGTCGAACCACTGGAGGAGGGCGGCGGCGCGCTTGTGCGTGGTGCTGTAGCAGCTGTAGGCGTGTCCGTGGCGCTCAGGGCTCTGCATGTCGGTGAACACATACTCCGTGGCCTGCTGGGGGAGACGCAGGAATTATTTAGCAGATGCTCGTGCAGTCATTTGCTCTGAATGATTCAACACGAGTTCCTGAACAATCATTCTGTCTGAATTATTCATTAGTCGCTTGGGCCTTGGGGGATGGGTGGGTGAGGGTGGGTTAGATGCAAGTTACGGGTGCGGACCGCAGGTCGCCGTCGCTTCCACCCTTGCGTAGTCCTTCGTACCCCTCCGAGGTCACATAGTGGATGTCTCTTCTCAATTGGTCCAAACGACCTAGTAAATGCCTCATAGTGTTTCGTTTATAGTCAGATGCCTTGGCAAGGGTTTACTATCAATAACCCACTGCATTTCGTCGCTGCGTGTTCACTAACGATCTTATCCTCGAGGACGATATCGCGCCGAAAACGAAAGCAATAATCTAACTACGGAACAAGGTGGTAGGTGTGGGTTTAGTGAAGTATCGAGTAAACACTGGGGCATGATAGTACTGAGCAGCAGAAGTGTCAGAGTGCAACGTCATAGGTTGCGCCTGGGGTGAGAGGTTCAGAGAGAAGGTTTGTCTTTCGGAGGAAGATGTGAAGATAGGACAGGGATACGGGTGATGGCTCTTCTGAAATACCTTAAGGTGCAATGGAACTGGTGTCAGAGAAGATAAGGAGAAGGGAAAGGTATGGGAGCCCAGATGTGTGTCTTGTTGGTTCATACTGTCGGAGGGAGAGAAGTGGTTGGTCTCCCCAGTCTGGGTTGAGTCCACAACAACTCCATCGTTATATCGAGTGCATCTGTGTTCATGATGATGGAATACAGTTGTCAGTATAAGCTGTGTATTAGTTTGTGGGAGAATGGGTGGGGTTGGTGGTTTATCTTAAGTTGGTAGTCTAATGACGGGTTGGAAGATCCTACAGGAAACATCCATTCAGTGGGTGATAATTAACACGGAACGGGTTGTAGGTGTGGGTAGGCAACTTCTCATCTCTGTGTCCACGTGCTGATGTTTAGGAAGGGGAAAGGTATGGGTGAAGGCGTGGGGAAAGGAGGATTTAGATATGTTAAGGAAAGGCTGACCTGTAACAGCTTACTTCAGTTGGGTTTGGTGTTTAGCTGATTAGGATATGACTGATGACGAGTGAATGCAGGGGGAGTTAGGTGCTTTTGTTTTGTTTTCATTAGGGAGTTCTTCTGTGAATTTCAAGCCTGAGATCTACGCTAAGTTGGGGCGTACTTCAACCCGAATCACGTAGTTCGATGCAGTGCAAGCTACAACATTTAGGAAGGATAGGGTGTTACTCTTTGTCTCTACGATGAGAATACTTTGATGGCGCATCTGTGGTGGAAAGGAAATAGGCGTGGTGCTGTTTAAAGATGTTAACTACAGAGAACTTTGACAGAGATAGAAACCACCGTTTGAGGACGAAGCCTTTATTGATTGTAGTAAAACGTCTCGTTCGTTGGAGCCTTTTCAAGTATCCGACAAATCTTCAACGAGTGAAACGTTGTATTGAAATCAATAAAGCCTTCGTCCTCGAATTATGTTTTTTCCATATATTGTGCAGTAGGATCCACAGCTTCAAGTGGGAAATTGGTTCGTTTTATTATGAGCAGTAAAGTGGATGGGGAGGAAGGGAAGGTTTTGCGGTTGGAATTGGTCACATGAAGGGAAGGTTTTGCTGTTGGAGTTGCTCACATGAAGGGATAGGGAGTACTTGAGGGAGTAAGGGTTGTGTGGTGGGCCCTTGAGTAGTGTCCGTGGCAACGTTTGGTAGGGTTCCAGGGGTGGGATTATTAATAGAATGCGCCAGTGATGATTCCAGAGTGAACCATCATGAATCTTAGACTCTGTGTTCAAAAGAGGTACACTGTGCCGAGTAAGGATGCTGCTGCAAAATTCTTCCCACAGCTAGCACACTAGGTTGGACTAGGGTATGGAATAGTAAGGGTGGCTGCATGGGAACTTGCTCGGAGAAACCAGTGGAGTTGGTGATGGCGTGTGAAGCGATGCATACCTCAGCACCCCCAATTGTTGACGATGGTAATGAGGGGAAGGCAAGACGCCTTATTGGGTCAAACAGGGTCAATATATGAAGAGAAAGAGGTGAAGGGGCATCGTTTTGTTGTGGGAGGTGGGGGGGGTGCACCAAGGTGGGATAGGGTAATAGCAGAAAGAATTTGATAATTCCGAGAAGGCTGGAGTTCTGTCCCTTCACCATCTGTTTGGTTTGTTGAGCTGTCTCACTCATCTTAACCGCAAATGAGGGATGTTGAGTGGGACTCCGCTAGAAGGTGGCTGCCTATTCAGGGACTTGTGTGGCGGATTATGCATAAGACACTTTTTATAGCCACTTCCCTCGTTGGAGTGAGGAGAATAGATCCTGAATTAACTGCTCATTTGCTAAACAGAGTTCCCTGTGGAAAACTACCTTCCATTCTATACAGCCTGTGAGTGGGGTTCATTACTAGAGGTTTTCAGGAATCACCGCCCCGCGTCTCCATCACTCGACTTCATCACAGGAAAGTGAATGTGAGAGGAAGCTGTAGAGTTAATAAAGGAAAGGTTGAAGGCAGGTGTAGAAAAGGTAAGACAAAAGGAGTGTGTGAACTAAATTGGACCACTGACATCGTTGGATTGACTTCACTGTTGGGTATCAATTTCTATGGGAGTGGCATGGCACCAGTAAGATTCTTTTTTTAGGGGGAGGAAACGCTAACCCCCTTTGAATGACCCAATACCTACTAAGTACATTTACTAAAGCACACGAGGGTATACACTTGCATCTGAGTTAAAGACTTATTTAATCAGCATTAAGTCATTTGTAGAAAATACTGTGTATAAAACACTTTCATGTTACAAAAATTGGATAGATAAATGGATAAATTTAATGAATAGATAAATAAATATATAAATATATAGATTAATTAAGATCTGCAGCTAACTCCTCTACCGCTACTACTAAAACTACGTCTGCAATCCTTCTTTCTACCATCACAAAACCGATCTTGATGTTTAATTAGTATCGGTATTTCCAGCAACGTGATGCATTGTCTGGTATTGCTTTGTCAAAAAAAAAAAAAAAAAAAAAAAAAAAAAAAAAAAAAAAAAAAAATTGTAGCTCAAGCCCTGGTCTGAACTGGGTCTTGATCAATTGAGAGCCACTCGAAGGCAAAGTGAGATCTCGTTTGTCGAATTCGTGTGACGTTTGCTTGAAAAACCTACACAGTGCATCACACTGCTGGATAATTTATGTGTCACTTTCCTTAGGTTCCTGTTCTCTTAAAATAATTTCTTGTAGATCACTGTGGGCAAGCCTCAGCCCATTGATCCGCTTCCCCCATTGCATCTATTTGGTGGAGGAAGAAGAGTTACCTGGTGGCTGACGTCCACCAATCATATGTACTTTTTAGTTCAGTACCCCAATCACAGTGGGGATGGGGATGGGGATGGAGAGGCGAGGATCACACGCAAAGATGATATATGCAGGATATGATGCTATATTTATATTGCAAATAAACCCCGGAATAAACCCTGCATACGTCCTTGGACATCCGGGGAAGCCATAACAAATAAATAAAAAATTATAGTTTGTGCGGGGAAAGCTACACTTTCCGTACAGCCTTTAGATATCTCCCATTGCATTCCTGCGTATCCTATGGGATATTTTCGACGACTGACTTGATGACACGGGAGTAAGTTGAACACATCGTCTATCTAATACCTAATACATTAACCCCTTTCAGCACGGTGACGTGCTTTTCACGGTTCGGTCCGGCGAAGACGATCTTAGGCACCTTCCCCATGCGCCGTCCATACGACGTCGTGCTCTCAAATACCATGGGTGTCTATGGACGCTTTCACACGTGGTCGTGACGTGTGAAAGCATCCACATATACCTATAGTTATAGAGCACGACGTCATGTCGTCGTGGATGGCGTAGGGCGAAAAGCCGATACTTGTGAAACGAGTCTTGGCAGCTGACGGGGGCAGATATCATCCCAACGGCTGTCCCGCTCGATCGAGATCCCTTTCAGACCGAGGATCACTCCTTCAGCTGTACGAAATCGGCTGTTCTAAGCCGGACAAATCCACTGGAAGTAGACCACCGAGTTGGAGGGCCGAATGAGCGCAGAGCAAGGCAAGACAAAGCAAGAGCTCTCGATCGAGCCGGGAAACTTTTCCCTCACGAGAGTCGGGCCTTTCCCTCGTCTCATCCAAATCCCCTGTACTTGGCCAGGGCAAAGTTTATAAAATGTATCACCGTGCTGAAGGGGAGTGAATAACGTGTGAGCAACGCGTGAGTAACGTATGGACAGGTACTCCAGACGAGGAACTTCATTTACAGACGCCCTTGAATGACGAGGGCCAGAGAGAGATCGCCGTGCACTCCTCCATCGCGGGTTCTTAAGAGCACCTACGAGGTGGAATGTCGTGATCATGCATGGTCAAAGGTTGTGGTCATGCATGATCGTTAGTCTGTAGTCGAGTGGGTTAGACGAACGTGCCACTCACAAACGTGCTGATCATGCAGGAGAGCACGTTTGAGTGAGAAGGCAAGTGTTCCTTCAGATATCACTACCACAGTTTGGAGAAGAACAAACTTGTGATTTGAAAGACAGACACATGCAAGTAATTTGGTGTAATCATTGATCGAGATAGTTTCCTAATATTTTGCGGTTAAGAGGCTTAGTCCACTAAAACTGAATACAACCACCACCTGGCGCCGGCAAAAACCAAGTTATCAAACTAATCGCTTGGGTGGAAAAGGTTAATCAAGATACTGTAGTTACTTAGCAATTCGGGTGCGAAAGACCAGAAACATTCTCAATCTATCCTATAGTAGTAAACTCAACCGTAGAATTCGTATCTCAACTCTTACTAGAACAGTTTTAACGAAATTAGATAAAAACCTGAGAACATGAGACCATAAGGCTTACACTTGGCAGCTCCATACTTATCATACCTACTTATCATACTTATCATACCTACCCATAACATTGTTTCGGAGCTCACTAATGGTTATTAAGTCTATCCCATTCATTAAACACTCTGTTGGTTAAGCAGTTCGTTTTTATTTCCTTCTTAAATCTAGATTTGTCCAATTTCATCAATTACTACGTGTTCTGTATCGCCTTCATATTTCCCTGATTTAAACCCAGCTGGTGACTCTAGATAAGGGACTCATTCATCCTTGTATGAAGAACAGATTGTATGTCTAGAGTGACTCGCCTCAATCACCACTTCCAAGAAAGTGGAAGTTGAAAGCTTTCCACCTCATCTACGTGTCGTTCTTTATCACTTTTCCATCACTATTTTCAAAGCCATTGTTCTTCTGAATTGATAACTATGTGTCTCCTTCCACTTCAGGCTACGAAACGCTAGATTTTCTAGAACGTTTCACTTTTCTTCTGCGCAGTTCCCATAAGTGTGACTCTTCCACGCGATGTTTTTTCACCTGTCTATGACTTGAAGTCTTTCAGAAAGGAAGTATCAAGGTCCTTTTCCTATCCTGGAACTTGACATTCCTTTCTTTCCGGGGTCACTCTACATTGATATTTTTTTTTTTTTTTTGCCTCACCGTCATCATTTGAAACATGGATAAAAAGGTGAATAAAATCTTATGAATTCACACTTTTATAAGCTATACATTACCTAGATTCTTACATCTTATACACTGCTTAGAACCTTACTTCCTATATATTGTCTTTAGTCTCACCTTCCAGACTGTGCAAGTGCTTGACCCCATACAATCATGTGCCAGGAAACAAGAGAAACGGAGTACACACTGAATAAAAAAAAATACTCAAAAATAAATATAAACAGAATGCAATTATTTGTTTTGTTTGAAAAGCCACACAAGCATCACATTACCTTGAAAGGGAGTGGGCGCGATGGAGGGAAGAGCCACAACACAGGTGAAGGAGGACCGGACAACAAAAGAAAACTGGTCAGTGTATGACAAGTAAATTATATCCTTTTCACTTGCTTTGTATATTGGAAAAGGTTTAGCAGTGGAAGAGCTCCTCCAGGTGACTTGATGGCAGTTGCAAGACACATCAACACATACGTCCCGTGACAGATTATTTTTACTTCATAAAATGCAACGTTTTTCTTTTTTTACTGAAAAAATATTTTTTGAAAAAGAATTGGGAAGGAAAGGCTCCCACATGTAACTGAATCGGATCAGCAAACTCACTCTGTTGTCTCCACGAGCAGTCGAAATGTAGCGCGTCACAACCAGAAATCGGATACAAGAGATTGAAGAAAACCTTTGAATGGCGAACGACATGGCGTCAGAACTATGGCGTCAAGTCGTCCTACAAAGGGGCATCTCTACAGCCACAAGTAAGATCTAAAAAACGTGAGGACAGTTCACATCGAAGCGGTTTGGCAGCAGAATGAGTTTGCAGATCCAGTTAGCGGAGCGATCATTGATATGTGGTACTGAGCAGCTGCCAGAAGGAAAGACACCTCATGCAATGCCTTCACTGTATCAACTGTTGGCTAACTTAAAAGATACTTAATTCTACGTTTAGGGCCTATGTCAAGTCAAGCTCTATCGTTCAGTTGGATCACAAACATTTAAAAATGGTAAGTAAAATATAATTTTTTGAAAATGAGAGGGTCTCTACATGCAACAATTTTGTTTTCAATCGACAAATTAAGCAGAACTGACTTCCAGGGCGTGACTGTGACACAGCCCCTGCATTTTTTTCTGAAATTTAGACATCGAACATACATTAAAATATTTGTAGGAGGATGTCATGTATCCCACTGTCATTTACGAATTCCTTTTAGTAACCAACATTAAGGACAACATAGGATGCAAGAAAAAAGACACAGAGACAGGTTAAAAAGAGAGGAAAAGAGAGAGAAAAGAGTGATGCAGTGAGGAATAGCCAAGCAGAGTGCAGCCTCAGCTTCAGCAACAGCACTGGCCTCAGCACTGGTCTCAGCACTGGCCTCAGCAACGGAGTTGAGATTTGGCTGGTCTGGTACACACCAAAGTCAGATCCGTCGGCGCTGATTCATGGCTTCTCTTGGTTGGGTAGACGGGCAGAGAAAATCAGTATGAGTTCAGGGAAGAGGAGTGGGGTCACTTGTTACCAAATGGGAAAACGCGCAGCGTGACCTATAGTGAGTCTTCCCACCATGTTTTTACGTAGTATGAGTTTGACACACAAAATAAATGAGTAAATAAATATGTTAATAAACAAATAAAATAAAACAAAGAAATTAAAGACAGATAAATACAACAGAATAAAAAGAACTGGAAGGAAATGAAGGTATAGAGGAAAAGGTAAAGGGTGAAGATAGATATCTTAGTGAAAGTGAAGGCAGTGAGTAGAAGATGGGTAGAGTATTTCAGAGAGTTGTTAAATGTTGTGGAAGTTTGGGAGGTTTGTGGTGCTGGGATAAGCTTAGAAAATGACTGTGATGGGACAGGAAAATGACAGCGATGTAGGAATAGATGAGGTACAAACAGTATTGAAAATGATGAAAGCTGGTAAGGGACCTGGATTGCATAAATGTAGTGAGAAACGTCTGGCAAAAGGAAGAACGGTTATGGTGGATTGGCTAGTAAAGTTGTTTAATGTGTGCCAACGGGAAAGGATTGTACCGGAGAACTGGAAGAGTGCTTGTATAGTTCCGCTGTACAAAAGAAAAGGGGACATTTCTTTGAATATATTAGGAAGGCATATACAAGGGTATTGATTGAGAGGATTAGGAGAGGAGCAGAGGAAGTAATTGAAGAACAGTATAGGTTTAGTAAAGGTAGAGGGTGCGTTGATAAAATTTTTGTAGTAAGTCAGATTTGCAAAACATTTTTGGAAAAGACAAGTATATTTTTGTAGAGAAAACTAATAACAGGACATACATAAAGGCATTGTGGGAAGTATTGCAGATATGGGATAAAAGGTAAAGCTTCTAAGGGTATTCAAGTTTTAACATAAGTAGTAGAACTTGTGCTGGGGTTAGAAATGGTGAGAGTGAGTGGTTTGAGATGAAGGTCTGGGATTGCGTCAGGGTTGCATTATGTTGGCATGGCTGTTCAATGTGTACATGGATTGGGTAGTACGGGAGGTAGATGCGAGGGTGATCAGCAGAGGATTGAAGATGGTTAGAGAGACAGGAGGGAAGTGGGAGATGAGCCAGTTATTGTTTGCTGATGACACTGCTCTTGTGGCACGATCAAAGGATAATCTAAGCCAGTTAGTGGCGGAGTTTAGGATGGCATGTGATAGGAGGAAGTTGAAAGTTAATGTGGGTAAAAGCAAGGTGATGAGATGTACAAGGGGTGAAGATGGCTGAAAGTTAGAGATAAATATTAGAGAAGAGAGCTTAGAGGAAGTGGATATTTTTAAGTATTCATTGTCACATTTAAGGGTGGAGGTGAACTGAAGAGTGTGGGAAACGAGTAAAAGTCTTGGGGAATGAAAAGTGTCATGAGAGGTATTTATTTGGAGATAGATACCAGTGACACTGTATGAGACAGAGACTTGGAGTTTAAGGAAGGCAGACAGGATGAGTTTAAATGTACATACATATACCAAAGGCTTTTCCCCCCTTACACGGGAGGTAGCCAAAAAACAAAGGCGTAGAAACCACTTCCACCCACTCCATCCCCTACATACTCCACTCCCCTCTATCCTCTTCTCTACCTCTTATCTTGGTACCTCTTGGATGACGGGTAATCCTTGCATCTTGTCCACTGACATGGGTCAGAAGCAGTGTCTAACATAAAGTGTTGAGAAGTATGGTGGGTGTTATGAAGATGGATAGAGTGAGAAATGAGGAGGTGATGAGGAGAGCTGGCAGATAAGACTGATGAAAGAATATTATGATAGTTTGAGGACATGGAAATAGTAAGGAAAAACTATCAAAAAGAACGTAGAAGGCAGAGGTGGATGGAGAGAACTTGAGGGAAAGACCGATAATGAAATGAATGGATGCATGGGGTGAAGGAGACCTTGAGTAAAATGGGGAATGTCTGAGGAAGGAAAGGAGAGGGCAAGAGATGATCAGAGAATGGTCATGAATGGATGGTAAATTGATGCGGCACGAAATGATCTCTCCTCGTTTTCCCTATTTTCGCCTGAGGGACGAGGAGAGGGATCACCATGTAAATGAAGAGGTGGGGAGGTACTGCTGTGGATGTGTTGTTCCTGACCCGAGCAGCGGGCGGGAGGTAGGGATGACCCTTCATCAATGAGAAACTTAGATAACAAGGAATCAAATGGATGACGGATGGGAGTGGGATAGGTGGTATTAGGTGTATGCCTTGACTGGTTACCTCCCTTATGAGGGGGAAGAAGCCTTTGGTATACAGATAGAACTTTAGGCAGAGTGAAGTGGAACAGAATGAAAAACGGTCTTTTGTGTGTATGTGTGATTCACCATGGTCTTGGATCACGTGTTGGACTCGTGATCGACAGCTATTTCCCTCCCATTAGAGAGCTCAGAGCTCATATATGACCGACCTATGGGTAATGCTGTGACCTTACACGCACACACAACCCAACTCCCCGCCCACGAGAGTTGGAGTAACGACTCGCAGCGCAGTGATACTGAAATTAGTTCGGCCCTGGACGGGATTCGAACCCGGACCTCCGTAGTGGCAGCCAGGAACTTTACCAACCACGCTATCGAGCCGTGTGTGTGTGTGTGCGTGTGTGTGTGTGTGTGTGTGTGTGTGTGTGTGTGTATCTATGTATGTGTGTGTGTGTAATTCACCATGGTCTTGGATCACGTGTTGGACTTGTGATCGACAGCTACTACCCTCCCGATGAGAGCTCAGAGCTCATGTATGACCGATCTATGGGAAATGCTGTGACCTGACACGCGCGCGTACACACACACACACACACACACACACACACACACACACACACACACACACACACACACACACACACACACACACACACACACACACACACACACACACACACACACACATACACGCACACACACACACACACACACACACACACACACACACACACACACACACACACACACACACACACACACACACACACACACACACACACACACACACACACACACAACTCCCTGCTCACGAGAGTTGGAGTAACGGCTCGTAGCGCAGCGATACTGAAATTATTTCAGCCCTGGGCGTGATTCGAACTTGGACCGCTGAGTTAGGAGTTGGGAACGCTACCACTGCGCCGTCCAGCCGCACGCGCGCGTGTATGTGTGCTTGTGTGTGCGCGCGCGCGTATGCGTGCGTGTGTTCGTGCGTATGGGTGTGTTCACGTGTGTCTGCGAGTGTTGACGTGTGTGTGTTCTATTCTAGTCTTCCCATTTGCTATTTCATTCTTCCTCGTGTATCATTCCCTCAGCTGTATAACTTTAGAGAGAAAGAGACATAAATGAGAAGAAAGCTGGGCCAAAGAGAAAGAAGTGATAAAATATACATGAATTGGTCACTTGAAAATGCAGTGGCGTGATCGGTAACCAAGTCTGCTTTGGGTAAATGGAGGGAAAGGCCCTCAGTTGCCCAACAAGAGCCTGAGGGCAGCCACCCAGCCAGTCCTGGCGAGAGACACTGGACCAGTACGAAGGTAGCGCCACGCGAGATGATGCTGACCGTGGAAGCGTGTGCAAGCATTCGAGTTAAATTGGAAAGAAAGGAGATATCTTGTCTCTTTTCTTCACACTATCCCTCCCTCCCTGTTTTCCCTTTCCGCTCCTTCCCCCGTCCTCTCAACGAGCACTCCTGTACCCGCCCTTCAGCCAGCAGTTGACTGTCAAACATGCCCTGTCTCTTCTGTCTCTTGTGTGGAGAACATCCTACCTACTCCCAGTACCACCTCATCGCTATTACCAACTCCCTCTTACTCCCGGCGACTGATCTGATTAGATCTAGCTTTCTGGGTTCTCTAGGCTCTCTCCCTCTCCGAACTCCTGAACATGTGATCCTTTTCCCCTCTCGGGAACTGGAGGTAGAGTCAGTTCGCTCCAACTTGGCCAATATTTATCAGAGAAAGAAAATGTTCTTTGCTGTTAAAGTCAATACCATGGAAGAATGCACATTGAAAAAATAAATTAATCAGCAAGGTAGGGGGAATGACACACAAAGTGATCAACTGTCAGCAACATTTGTAAAGAAAATCTCCACCAAGTTCAAAAGAACTGTAAGCTTTCCACATCCTCTCCTAACAGGCAGGAACTCTCTTCTCTTTCACTCCTTGTCCCAGCTACCCCGACCTCACAGCTCCCTCTCACTCCCAGAGGCCAGCTGGCAATATCTTTTCCTCCCCCCCACCACCACTCTTCAGTCCCAAACCAGTAAGGGGGTTTGCCTTCTCCACAGACTCCTAACCAACAGTAACACCTCCTCTCTTTCTCCCGCTCCCTCCAGCACCCTGAACCCCTTTGCTAAGATGACCTATCATCCACTAATGCGTGTATATGTATGTGAAGAACGCAAACCTCTTTTGTCATCCAGAGTCTGTCCATCCCCTCGACTGAATGAAATTGGTCGTAGAAAAGTTCTCCATTCGTCGCCAAAGAGGTTTACTGTCTTTCTTCCCTGTTCCTTCCTCCCGACTAGATCCCAAATCACCAATCACTACGATCTTCCCTTCGTCCTACCTCACCCCCACGACCACCCCCTCTTTCCTCCCCCTTTCCTCATCTTTTCTCCACGACCCATTTCTTCCCCCTCTCTCCCGTCCCCACGACCACCCCCCCCATTCAACCCACCTTTACGACCCCTTAACCCACCTTCCTCTTATCCTAGTGACCCCTTTCCCCCTCTCCCTTACAACGATCTCTCTCTCTTCTGTTCCTCCCCCAACCCACCCAACCTTTGGTTCCAGGGGGTAACCACGACTTACTTTGTTGAGTGTGTCGACCTCGCCGGGGGCGCAGTAGGGGAATTGGACGTTGTTGAGGTAGCGCTGCGCCCCCTGCAGGTTCTGTCCCGCCGCCACCAGGTTATTCCTCGTCTCCGCCGCTACGCTGTACCGAATCTCCAGGTCACTGTCAGCAGGCAGGCAGGCATACAGGCAGGGAGAGGTTACAAAACGTTGTCAGTCAAGCAATTGATTCATTTATCTTTTTGTTTAACATAATTGCTATCACTGCTATTGTTACTATTATCAATATTTCTTTCCTTTTTTTCAGAGAACACCCGGAAATATTGTCATCAGAAATAAAGACAGCAATAAGATAACGACACCGGCTGGACACCTGGTTGAACATTGCCAAACAGCAAAATTAGCATACGTCATATATATATATATATATATATATATATATATATATATACATATATATATATGTGTGTGTGTGTGTGTGTATATGTATATGTATATATATATACATATCTAGAAATTTGTTATGATTTTAAACTAGTTAGTTTTGATATAACTTCGCTCTTCACCCATGTTCCTGTAATTGACTTATTGGCATATCTTGAAGAAGAATTATCAAAACATGACTTGCCACTTCCAGCTAAAACCATAATTGATCTTATTAAGTTGTGTATTGTAAATTGTAAATTTGTTTTTAATGGTGAATTCTATGTACAAAAATTTGGTATGGCAATGGGAAATCCTCTGTCCCCAGTACTTAGTAACTTGTACATGGAATTCTTTGAGATGAAACTACTACCTAGGATTCTTCCCCAACAAGTTGTGTGGAAAAGATATGTTGATGATATCTTGTGTCTTTGGCCAGTTAATCATAACTTAGATTTATTTCTTGAAAAACTAAATGGTATGGTCCCTTCAATCAAATTTACTTTTGAAATAGAAATAGAGAATAAGTTGCCATTTTTGGATATTTTAATTCATCGAAATGGTAAACAATTTAAATATGACGTTTATAGAAAACCTACTAATGTCGCATCATATGTCCACTTTTACTCGGCTCATCATCAGAAGACAAAACTTTCTGTCTTTAGTTCTATGTTCCTTAGAGCTTACAGGATATGTAGCCTGGAATTTTTGGATGATGAGCTGAGGAAGATATATAGCATAGCTTCTGAATTAAAATATCCAAAGCACTTAGTAAACACTTCTCATAAAATGGCTTACAAAACTTTCCATAACACCTCACACGTAAGAAAAGTATTTGACAAAAAGAACCTTTTGGTTCTTCCTTACAGTAAGAAATTAATTGGTCTGCCTAATATTCTCAAACAATTCAACATCAACTTGGTTTTCAAAAATAATACTATAAAAAGTAAGCTCATTAAAAATTCACCTGAAGCAAACGAGGGTTGTGTTTACTCTATTCCATGCCTTAAATGTAACAAATTTTATATCGGCCAAACTGGTAAAGATTTAAAAACTAGGATAAATCAGCACAAATATAGTGTAAGGAGTGGGCAAAGTTCCAGTGGCCTTTTTGTCCATGTAAGAGACCACAATCATCCTATTGACTGGGATAATTCGAATGTAATAATTTCTTGTAGATCCTTATTAGAAAGAAACATCATCGAATCCAATCATATTAAACAAACCTTTGACCATAATATCAATTTAAGTTTAGGATTATTTAAACTTGATGATTTTGTTATTGATAAAATTGTAAGAACTTCTCCAAGTGCTACTAAGCGGGGGTGACGTAACGTCATGGACCAAACGTCCGTATATGTAAACATCGGCTCTACCTGACTGTGAAACATCTTGTGTGTACTTCCCATGTTCCTAGCTTGTCTTTTACTTTATGTATATATATCCACCTTTGTCTCTGTAACTGTGTATTCCTTGATAATGTCTTAAATAGACGAAAACGTTCGGACTAAGCTTCTTATTTCCCAGTGGTTTTTTCTGCATATTATTTTCACGTGTGCCTTGTGAATTACTGCAATATATATATAAATGTAGATCACAACAACAAATCTACATTCTGGTGGCGAGCGGTGGATACGAACCTCCAACTTTACATTCTGGCAGCGAGCGGTGGCTATGAAACTTTAACATTACCATTCCTCCGAAGCAACAGTTCTACATTCTGGCGACAGCGGCTACGGATTAGCGGATTCCACGTGCTAAGATACATCAGAGATCTACACTCCAGTCGAACATAGCCACTTCCCATCTCAACGCTCTTCGCTGCATCGCCAAGCAACACCTACAAGCCAACACTCCAACGTTCCTTGTCCATCATCCACTACGAGCCAACACTCCAATAATCCTCGTCCATCATCTATTACGAGGCAACGCTCCAACTCTCCTCGTCCAGCACCTACTACGAGGCAGTCCCTCTTCATTGCATCGTCCTGCATCCACGACAAAAGATTCCAGGCAGCACCAGATACAAGACAACCCCCCCCCCTCCGCGACATCATCCAACATTACTTCCACGAGCTGGACAACCTCCGCCTTCTCACGGGAGCACCGCGCTGGACGACGAACTAACCCCCCCCCCCACGCATCAAGCTGCGCACGAGTGCAAACTTCAACGCCAAAGTCACACATATACAGGTATATATTCTTTTCTCTCTCATATTTTTCTGACATTTTGTGTGTGTGTGCATGCTTTATATATATTCTTTTCAACTCACCAGCCCAGTACATTGCACTTATACCTCCCCCTGTTTACAGCAGTGCATCTTACCACCGAATCGTCACACTGCATCATCATTTATAGAGCCACAACTACAACATCATCTTGGGTAAGTAGATATTTTTTCGTTCTCAGTATCACCTAGGAGGCATTACGGTGTATGTGTGTGTGTTTTTTTTATTATCTGTCAGTCTATGAACGTGGCCAAACATCTTTCTGACTCATCATACCGACCCCATATACGCAACCGCTCTACGTTCACTTTCAATGCACCAGACATGTACCCTCCTTCTGCTAACAACTCTTCGAAAAATTCACCTGCTACATAAAAACACATCGACAACACAGAATATTATCA
The DNA here is from genome assembly GCF_046742065.1 of Oratosquilla oratoria. NCBI lineage: Eukaryota > Metazoa > Arthropoda > Malacostraca > Stomatopoda > Squillidae > Oratosquilla > Oratosquilla oratoria. The sequence goes on from NC_134809.1 coordinate 39,800,619, forward strand.
CCGTTGTCAAGGATGAAACCACATTAACTCTCTTTCACGGCAAGAACATTCCTGTACACAATATTCTCTCTGAGGTTGAATCGGAGATAACACGAAGAAACATCAAAGACAATAAAGATAAAATATCCATTCTAGCACCCAGAATAGATAAAAACAACACATTAGCTGGTGACGTCATTCGGTCTGATTTATTGGAGACAACCACATCCTATCATGATTTCGTAAAGCGCTTAAAAAAATCCTTTGCTTCATTTCAGACACACGGGTCACTTTGCCCCTATACTCCTTGACTAGAACTTACAATCATGGTCCATACCACACTAAAGAGAAATCTGTCAAAATTGCTTTAACATTAAAGAGTAAACTCAGAGAAAGTCTCAAAAACTCAGACTGGGTCTCAGAAGACAAGATTTCATCGAAACACGTAGTCTCACTTATGGCATACTTTCGATTACTATTCCATTTACACCCAGACATTCCAGAAAGCTAGTACTATTCCATTCACATCAGTTATCACCCTAGGCGAATTCTCGAAGAAATTCTCAGACACGGACGAAGCTATCACCCAGATCTAGAACCAGTCAGTACCCATTGCACCCACCCACACATAGCCCAGGTCACACGGTCCCCCTAACATAACACAAGATCAAGACATCCATCTCGTACTCGACATCACTCACGCCAACGCTCTCCACCAAGAACACAACTGGGTTGTGCATACTGCCACAAACCAGGACACCTCGCAAATACGTATTGCCACAGAAACCCTTCACAACCAAACCGACACTGCGATTATCATGTTACATGTTTCCACACGAGTAATCGTTGCCGTGTGCTGTTAGCACGGAGGCAACACAGATCAAAATTCCTAGATCACTCTCCTGTAAGGCATTCACGTGACACATCTCCTTTATGACTACAAAATACAAAGATTCAGTGTACATCATGGACAGTTACTCCATACCAGGAAATTCACTCATCAACTCTACCTGTATATACCCTGGATATCCCAGACATGCCTTTCCATTCCTTAACATTTAATGCTAAGTCTAGTTACAGCAAAGTGATAATCTTTTTCAACATGGGTTTCCCAGTTAAAATAATGTTAACACACAGTTTCCATAAATTCCGCACTGCAACTAAACGTGTCATCATTATGAACCCCTCCCCCCGACGTCAACCTTTGCAATGTAGATGGTGTACCATTTCCGATAATTGGTAAATTCTCCCTAGACATTAGCTTCAAAGATGAGTGCCCATCCGTTCTGATTACCATCTACTTAGCTGACGTTTACTTTCCTGCTGATATCATCATAGCTTATTGATGAAGCAACATAACATAGTCATTTACCCTGCTCAAAACGGTCTCATTTATGCAAATCATTTTCTCCCTGCATTACCATCGGCAACTTCTCACAAAGTAAACCACATTCACGTGACCGAGCAGGAACAAGCAGAATATAACACGCGTCAATTACTTGTACTCCCTCCATTCAAATTTACTCCGCTTCATTATACGAGGATGCATCAGCTGCTAGTACAATTTGTTCCACCATCATCATACAAGAGAGTTCCCCGTGCTCAACCACTCCAACCCCCTCCCCAGTACTCTAACTCTTCTACTTTACTGACAGCTGTGGACATGCGTTCCAAACATAACAGACGCACTACCTCCTCCCGCATGTCTACATCATCAAAAATCAGGACAAAACACCCATTAAATACCGTTGGTTTTTCACCGCCTGAGGACACTTTCTTGCCCCTCTTAGAGGAATTCAACACCAAATCCACCCCAGTCTCAGAAGTGTTATCTACATTCAAACACACTCACGCAGTGCTTATCAGCCCAAAGACGCTGTTCCTCGTGAGTGTACAAAGGTATACATACGATTTTTTCAAGCACAAGACACCGATGTACTCTGTATGCCAGAAACTTGCCGTGTCAATGGCATTTCCCTCCTTTCAGCCATCAGCTCTACGTCAAAGAAAGGTCATACTTGCATTTTAATTGCCAATGACACTAACGCACCCCTCCATCTCACAGTTGGTACAAACATTTGCGATTTCGAAGTATATCCCTCACGCATCAAAGTCATGAATGACTAATTCCTTATTTCTCAAGCTTGTACCACAATTTCCGGCGTGTCTATAGCACAGGAACCCATTGATACATTACATTTCAACCCCATAGACTTCCCTGATGCACAAGCAGACTTGCACTTTGCAACAAGTTCAGACATACTATTGCCACTCCAGGTGAACCCCTTGGAGTTACTAATCTCATTCAGCATCATATACCCCTTCGTGAGAACTCTAAACCACGTTACATTCCCGCATACAGAATGCCACACAGTAAATGCATGATTGTAGATAACCTTATCCAAGACATGATTGCGCAAGACATCATTGAATCATCAATCAGTGAATGGAATTTCCCTCTCTTTGTTGTCCCTAAACACGATGGTTCCTTCCGCCCAGTAGTAGACTTCAGAGAATTAAATAAGCTTACAATACCAGATAGACACCACATCCCTGTATTACAGGATCTCTTGCACTCCGTCGGTGAAAACAACGTAGTGTTCACGACCTTGGACCTTATGTCGGGATATTTCCAGATTCCCCTTGCTCCAGAGTCTAGGCCTCTGACAGCCTTTAGCACACCCACAGGTCATTATCACTTCAAACGACTAGCCATGGGTCTCGTTTCAGCTCCTTCAGTGTTCACACGACTTATGCACACAGTCCTTGCAGGTCTTATAGGTCATTCAGTGTTTATGTACCTCGATGACGTGATCATCGCTTCCAAATCCGTTAGCGAACATTTACACACTCTTCACACTGTCTTCTCACGACTAGCAAAAGCAGGTCTCAAACTGAAGCTTAAGAAGTGTTCCTTCCTTCAGAAAGAAATACGCTTCTTAGGGCATGTCCTTAATTCACAAGGAATTTTAACCTCGCAGGACAAGGTCAAGGCAGTCATTGATTTTCCACGCCCTACTTCTGTTGAACACATACGTTCATTCCTTGGTCTGTCAAGTTTTTACAGGCGTTACATTCAAGATTATGCTGGTATAGCAGTGCCATTAACTTCACTACTTAAGAAGGACACCCCTTTCATTTGGACACCTGACCAAGAGAGAGCCTTTAATGACTTAAAGAAATCCTTAACCACGGCACTTGTCCTTTCCTTCCCTAAAGCTTCCTTTCACAATATACACAGATGCGTTCTACACAGGACTTGGCGCAGTCCTCATGCAACAACACGGCACAAAACCAATTCCCTATGCTAGCTGCACACTCAACAAATACGAACAAGATTACTTAGTCACATACATAGAAGCTTTAACTATTATTTCTGCACTCAAAAATTTCAAAGAGATCATCCTTGGTTACGATACACACATTTACACGGACCTTCAACCAATATTACACCTCTTCACAGGAAAGAATCTTTCAGGAAAACTTGCCCGCTGGTTCTTCATCATACAAGAGTTCATGCCCACCTTTCATTTTGTTCAAGGTAAAGCAAACATAGTAGGAGACGCTCTCAGTCGCCATATCGCGACCATCACTCAAAATCTAATTTCAGTAACTCTCACACAAGCGCGCATAACCACATCGCAGATATCAGATACTCTTTGGAAACGTGATCTATACTTCCTCGAATCTGGAGACACAACTGATACAGATAATTTACCTCCCAATCTCGACAATTACACGTTAGTTGATGACACACTGTATCACAAAAGAGCACTAACGAACCCAACCGGTCAGTATTTCAGCTCGTAGTTCCTACGAACCTCATTCCGGAAGTTCTGAAACTTCTACACGATTCTCTCAGTGTCGCATACCCTGGCAAGAAGAAATGCGTTACACAAGCCAGATTACACTAATTCTGGTTAACCATGAGGAAGGATATACACTCCCACATTGATGCTTGTCACTCATGTGCGACTCACAAAGGTCATATCAGCGGTCATATTCCAATCTTAACTTACCCTACCCCTTGTAAACCATTCGACACAGTCGCTGTTGATCTCCGGAAACCAATACCTCTTTGTGTCATTTTTTACGATTCTGTATTCTTTCCCCCTACTAGACAAGATAGCACAACACAAACTCATATGCTCCTTCACTACACCCAAAACTCTGATTTCTGACGACGGGACTGAGTTCAACAATGATATTCTTTCGCATATTTGTAATTACTTTCAAACCACAAAATGCAACACTACTGCTTATCACCCTAGAATCAGATCAAATGTCTTAGTTGAACACCGGAATAGAAATGTTCTCAATGTTCTTCGACACCTTGCTTCTGATCTTTACCCTTCTTGGGATGAACATATCCCCATGATTCAAGCTTGCATTAATAGTTCCATGAACAGGTCAATGTCGGAATCACCTCATTTTGTTCTCTTTGGCTCGGAAAAAAGGCTTCCATATGATCTTCTCCTTTCAGAATTACCTATTTACAGTTGCAATGATTGTGTCAAGGTCAAAGTAACAACTTTCAATAATCTTTTCAAAAGAATCCATAATATTCTTCATCTGACTAAGGACGAAATGGTCCGCCAGCATAATAAGTCAGCCAGAGCTTGTACCTTTGAACTTGGGGTCACTGTTTACAACCTCAACAACATCCTCACCTCGAAGCTCTCCCCTAAATTCTATGGACTCTATTGTATCATTGGACATGAGTCAAAGAACAAAGTCAAAGTCAAAGTCAAAGTCAAAGGTTGCACGATCTTACAGAGACCGTATTGCACAAAGATCATATTAAAAGTTTCCCGTGGCCTCGACATAGAGACTGTTCCTTCACCAGTTCATACTACCCCTACAATAGAGAACTATCACCAATCTTCTACACCGCAACCTCCCCCGTTACAATATTCAAAGTCGAGCGACAGCTTCATAAGAGTACATTTTCCTAGGTGAACGGAAATAATATCTACTTCCACATGTTCATAAAATTAAGTCACTTTTATTTTAATCATGATTATTTCCCAACACTATGTGTATTTATCTTTATGCAAAAATTCTGTAAAATTCTTGTATTACTTCTTATCTTTCTTGAGCATTAACCTCACTGTGGTCGGTGAGTGGTAACTGAGCCGAGCATCTGTTACAAGATGATTGCAGGAAACATTCAGTCCTTTAGATGTCTAGAATGTACACGCGGGCACACACGGATTTAGTACAGGATGCAACGTCCGACATTCTCAGAGAACTTTCAAGGGACACCCTATTGTGTTTGACCTCACAGCGGTCATATGGGTCAAGCGCACTTGACCTCACGCGGGCATCTGGGCCGAGCGGCTGGACACCTGGTCGAACATTGACAAACTGCAAAATCAGTATACGTCAAATATATATGCATGTATGTATATTATATATATATATATATATATATATATATATATATATATATATATATATATATATGTGTGTGTGTGTGTGTGTGTGTGTGTGTGTGTGTGTGTGTGTGTGTGTGTGTGTGTGTGTGTGTTCCCATTTGTAAATAAATCATCCCTGCATAAATACTGAATATCCATACTCAGTCCATGCATTGTGCATTGTAGCAATAAGGGTAAAACGTAGGTAGTAGAGAATAAATTGTATATAGCTAACTGTTGTGGCAACAGTCACCATGTGTATGAAAATATTACCATTGGCAACTACCATAATTTTCCTCGTAGTTCAGTCTAGACGAAGAGAGTAAGGACCAGACACCACAAATTCGTTTGTCTCAACGCCTCCAAACTCAATGTAGGTCACAACAACAAATTTATATTAGCTTTAAATTGAAAACAAACAAACAAATAAATAAATAAATAAATAAATAAATAGATAAATGAATAAATAAATAAACAAATAAATATATAGAAATAAGGCTTGTATAATCATCTGTACTGAACTTTCCCTCTCATCTTGTGGTACTGTTTTTACGTACTGGAAATAAATGGTGGGATCAATGATAGAGAGATTCGATTTTCTTGGACACAGATTAAAGGTAGGATGGCACCCTTACATGTTGGGGATGGTGGGGAGGTCCTGCCACTTCTGGACAGCGACGGCAAGCTGCTTGCAGGCGTACTCTAGCATCATCTGGGCCTGACGCCACTTGAAATTAGCCTCGAGGATCCTGCCCCGGTGGGTCTCAAGTTCGTCCAGCTCCGCCTCCAGTTGGTTCTCCGTGATCGAGCCGTATTCGCCTCCGAAGAGCTTGTCTGTTCGGCAGGAAAGAAACAGGTGAGTGTGGTGCCTCACCACCACCCTCTCCCCTTGCCCTTACCCTGTCCCTGCTCTTGTCCCTACCCTTGTTCCTGTTTCAAAGTCAGCCAATAAAGCAGCTAATGAACAGATTCCAAATTAGAGAACGGCGGCGGGGTCAGTATAGTCCAGTGAAATATTTTGACTTTTATATAAAACCAAAAGTACGAGGGCAGACCTTTCTCTCTAAAGTGGGTTCGGAATTAATCGGGAGAAATGTCAGTACTCAGGTAGATCCATGTACTTGTTGTCCTTACATACTCTTAAGGTTCTTCTACTAACAGAAACAATCCCACACAAGTAAAATACAGGGAAAAGTTTCTTTACAGAGAAATCTATGAGAGGAAACGAGGACCGCTGCCATCCGTTTTAGGGCTGTGGGCTTTCAGTCAAAGAAACTGGAGGGAACAATTACTGATTATTAATCATATAATCTGTTATCACGTTCACCCTACCGCCACCTTCTGCGCTTGCTGGAAGCCTTACCGAGTATCTCATCCTGTTGGCTGTAGAGCTCCTGGATTTCCCCGGCCTTCTTCTCCAGTTCGATCACCTCGCTGGCGAGCTGTTCCCTCTGCTGCTGGGCGTTCCGAAGTTCCTTCTCAGCAATCTCCTGGTGGGGAGAAGAAAGAGTCACCAACCATCCATCAGTTGGACATGAAAGCCACGGCCGTCACGGAGTAAAGAATTCAAGCGCACAGGTCTTCAGGTACTACCCTAAATAAGGTCTGTAATGTGGGATCAAATGTAAGAAAAAAAAAAAAAAAAAAAAAAAAAAAAAATATATATATATATATATATATATACATATATATACATATATATATAAATATTTATACATATATATATGCATGTATATATATATATATATATACACATATATATATATATATATATGTGTGTGTGTGTATATAGTG
>NC_134809.1:39820308-39822808 GCF_046742065.1 Oratosquilla oratoria
CTCCAAACCTGTGGGTGGCGACTTTGCGAAAGTTTTACGAGGGAGGGAGGGCATAGTAGTGAAATTACTTTGTTTTTATGTTTCTACATTACTCTTGCTTTGATATTGGTGCAAACAAGTGTTTTAATCACTTATTGTCGTAACTACAAAATTATATTTGCTAAAAAATCGTAAAACAAATCGGTTGGCAGCAGGGGACCGTGTGAGTTTTCAATAATTGAGAAAAAAAAGGATCAATATTGCAGAAATGTTGGGAACCAGCGCTACACACTCCCCCTCCCCCCTCCCCCTGGCTACGACCTTGCGCATGCGCAGCCCAAGAAACCTGTGAGGTGCGACTTCGTGCAAGCACAGCCAGTGCGACTTACGTCCTTTTCCGCGTAGGTCTTTGTCTCGTTGTTGTTGTTGAGTGCGGCGGCGGCGGCCGTGGCGTCCGGCGGGAGTCCCGGGCAGTCCTGACGCGGGAACGGAGGACTCTGCAATCGCGAGTCAGCGTCAGTTACAGAAGCGCGCGCATGCACGGCGGTGGGTGACGCTGACGAAAGCTGACCCAAGATCTCTCCTCACGGCCAGCGCGGTTAGTTCCAGAAAAAAAAAGGCAGGGTGGCCAACCTTTGGTAAGCAAGTGTACCAACCTTTTCGAAATGTGCAGATGGATAGATCATGGACTTTTCTTTTTTCCCTTCGTCAAAATACGTTTTACCTAAGAACACTTCGCCAAACTCCCTCAGGTTACATTATCCCATTTGGGGTTTTGACCGCACAACTCTTATGCAGTTCAATGACTTTAATGAGAACTCTATGCACCAGAGTATCTCATCATTCTTGTATGATTGAAGACTGATTTTCACTAAAGGAAACCCCGTACCGGAAGGCATTGCCTGCATAAGTCTCATGCAGTCGACGTTTTAGGGACTTTACAGACACACCTAAGAGCCAGAGTCAGTTAGCATTCTTTTAAGACTTGAAACTCATCTTCACCCAAAAAGGAAATTCTATTGTCCCTCCATTGTGCTAAACCCCATTCCCTTCTTCAAAGTCTCTTCACGACTACTTCCTCAATGACTTTGACCCTTCGGCAAATGGATATGTTGGGTTGGGTTGGATTAGGTTGGGTCGGGTTGGGTTGGACTAGGTTAGACTAGGTCAGGTAAAGATAGGACAGGTTAGACTAGCTAAGGATAATTTAGTTTAATTAAGGTTCGGTATGGTTAGGTAAGACTAAGCAAGGTGAGGTAAGGTTAAAATGGTTAGTTGTGGTTCAGGTTGGGTTTGGTAAGGTCGGATTAGGCTAGACTAAATTTTGTGAGTTAGTTTAAGTTCAGCTTGGTTAAATTAGGTTAGATCAGGTTAGGCTGACCTAGCTTAGTTTTGGCCAGGGAGTTTGGCGAAATGAAAATTTGGTAAACAAAAATTCAACGACATGAAATTTAGGGAAATGGGAATGATTCTGGTTTTGTCAAGTACACGTTTATTTGTCAGCTTTGTTTTGTTTATATTGAAACCATCTCCAGGCGACCGTGAGAAGAGGGTCAGTCTGCTGCATGCATGCATTGGAATAGTTTTCAAGTAACTTGTGTAGGAGTTTCTGGCGATGGTGAGATTGTCAGGTGTTGAGAGAAAGGTGGTGCAGGTGTGTGTCAGTGTCTATACGTGTGGTGTTGGATTTACGAGCCTCATGCCAAGCCTTTTATCTTATGAGAGATGGATGCCACGTGAAAGAAAGAATATACATATTAGCGTTTATAAACTCTTGCTCATAATTATGAAATAGGGATTATATTTCTTCTCTTACCTCTATTTTTACGATGAACAGTTGAAGAAAATAATGTTAATATATAACAAGACTCATTAAAACAAAACTGGTTATATCACTCGTGAGTTAAAAAAAAGAAAGTTGTCTGCTCAAAAAATGTCTTCGCAAAATATTCAATAATTATAAGCAAGACTAAAGTACACACTCAGAATACATCAGATCATAAAGAAAAGAATATGCATAGATATAATATATACGTGAATAAACTTATGCATACATGAAATATATATAGACAGACAGGATAAACCCCTGCATGGTCATGTGTATGCGTAAATAACACATGTGAACAAATTAACGCATATCACATACGCAGTCTTAATGTGAAGGTTAATAGCAAGTGGAGAAAGACAGACAGACAGACAGACAGACACACAGACAGACAGACAGACAGACAGACAGACTGACATGTAGGCAGACATGTAGACAGCCAGACAGAGAGATAGACAGACAGACAGACAAACAGGTAGATAGACACACACACACACACACACACACACACACACACACACACACACACACACACACACACACACACACACACACACACACACACACACACACACACACACACACACACACACACACACACACACACACACACACACACACACACACAGACGACTTGATAGATCAGTGGTAGCTTTCGCGGCCGCCACTACGGCGATCCAGGTTCGAATCCCGCTC
>NC_134809.1:39830308-39837808 GCF_046742065.1 Oratosquilla oratoria
ATGCATGGCAGTGTTCACAAAATGTGATTCATCCGTATCTCGATAAAGAAGTGTGGATGTTTTTTTTTGTTTGTTATTTTCCCTCCAGGCCTCTCCACCCATCAACAGACTTAGCTCACGTAAACTCTGCAGTGAAATTTTAAACACAGACTGAAACGTGGTTCATTCCTGAGAAAAACAAAAGTCTTAGAAAAATTGAAACACTGTAAACGAAAAGAAAAGAAAAGGAAAGAAGAAGAGGAAAAAGAAGAAGAAGGAGAAGGAGAAGAAGAAGAAGAAGAAGAAGAAGAAGAAGAAGAAGAAGAAGAAGAAGAAGAAGAAGAAGAAGAAGAAGAAGAAGAAGAAGAAGAAGAAGAAGAAGAAGAAGAAGAAGAAGAAGAAGAAGAAGAAGAAGAAGAAGAAGAATGAGTATGTCTCTTGTCGACCTGGACCCTGCTGGTGCTATCTCGCCATCATGCACACACGCCGAAGGGGTAGGCAAGGGTTTGGGGTGGTAGTCACGTGGGTGCATCTGATAAATCGTATTGCTCCTGTCCTTAACCCTAGTTGACATGGCCAACCATCTGATAAGCAGAGATGCAGAGGAGACTAAGCAATTTATGGCCCCAGGGGAGAGGGGGGGGGAGTGCGCACAGGATTAGGACTTGGGGGGAGGCCTCGACTTCACTTCATGGTCACGTGTGGTTAGCAAACCTGCAGGGCACTCCGGTTGACGTCATAACACGGTTGCCTGATGTTCAAGTTCCATCCCTCACCATTCCCCCGTTCCCCCGTCCCAAGTATTATTCTCACCACGTGCAAGATGATAGAAACCGTCTGCCGGGATGTTGTGCCCCTCTTTGCCACTGGGTCAGGCATTTATGGCGTCAACTGAGAGGCCATCACACCGAATGGTTCGGAGGTGCTGCCTCTGGAAAACCTACCAGCGAGAGATCGCTATTCAACCTTTAATGCAGCGACAAACAACTGAAGGGACTCGAAATATCAGAAATGCCCCAGGTCAAAACACTAAATTATGTAAACCTGTCTTATTAGACACCCACACACACACACACACACACACACACACACACACACACACACACACACACACACACACACACACACACACACACACACACACACACACACACACACACACACACACACTCACACACACACACACACACACACACACACACACACACACACACACACACACATGTATATATATATATATATATATATGTATGTATATGTACATATGTGTATATGCATATATATATATATATATATACACAATATATATGTACATATGTGTATATGCATATATATATATATATATATATGTATATATATATGTTTGCATATATATATATATATATATATATATATATATATATATATGGAGAGAGAGAGAGAGAGAGAGAGAGAGAGAGAGAGAGAGAGAGAGAGAGAGAGAGAGAGAGAGAGAGAGAGAGAGAGAGAGAGAGAGAGAGACAGAGAGGGAGAGAGATTGAAATGACAAATGCCTCAGTTTGACTAACCATAAAGAAAGAAACATGGGGCACCACCGCGGTTCGTACCCCCTTCACCCCCTCCGCCCTCCCCCCTCTCATATCCATCCCAGCCAGGCCTCCGACCTCTTCCTCACCAAGAACGGCTCAGAGGGGAGCAGCACGTTTGACCTTGTGTCCTTCCGTCAAACCTTATTCAGCGGAAGGGGATGAAGAGGAGGAGCAGGATGAGGAGCAAGGGGAGCAACAGGAGGAGGAGAAGAAGGAGGAGGAGGTGGAGGAGAAGGAGAAGGGATACGAAGAGGAGGAGGGGAAGGAAGACGGGGAGGAGGAAGACGGGGTGGAAGAGGAGGAGGAGGAGAAGGAGAAGAAGGAGGAGGAAGACGAAGAGGAGGAGGAGAAGGAGGAGGAAGACGAAGAGGAGGAGGAGGAGGAGGAAGACGAGGAGGAGGAAGACGAGGAGAAGGAAGACAGGGAGAAAGAGGAGGAGGAAAGTGAAGGACGGAAAAGAGGAAGAGGCTTTACATGGAGTTACAAACCAAGAGCACCAGTCTATTGGTGCTAACATGACTGCTCGGTACTAACCTAATCTAATTCATTCATTTATTCATTTACCAAGGCTTTTTCCCCCTTCCAAGGGAGGTAGCCAAAAAGGGAAAGGCATAAAAACACTCCCACCCATTTCATCCCTAAATACACTCCACACCCCTCCCACCCTCCCTCTCATCTGAGCACCTCCTGGATGACGGGTCATCCCTGCACCCTGCCCACCGCCCTGGGTCAGAAGCAGTGTCGCAAGACACAGCACATCCACAGCAAGGCCGCTTCATTTAATCGGCGACCCCCCCTCTCCGTCCCCCCTTGCATATAAGGAGAGGACGGGGAGAAATCCCTTCGGGCTGCGTCAAAATTTACTCACACATACTACCCCACCCCCCAACCCAACGCCCATTCCTCCTCATGCAATCACAACATCATCCATATACAACCATTCTCCACTCACCTCTGTCTTCCGTCCTCTCCCTTCCTTCCTCAACAGACATTCCCCTCTTCCCCAAAGCCCCCTTCACCCCATCCATCCACCTCATCCTAGGACGCCCCCTCATGTTCACTCCCTCCACATCTGCCTTCCATACCTCTTTTACTAGTCTTTCTTCACTCATTCTTTCCATGTGTCCAAACCATCCTAATATTCTTTCATCAACCCTATCTCCCAGCTCCTTTTTCACCCCTGTTCTCCTCCTCACCTCCTCATTTCTCACTTTATCCAGCCTAGTAACCCCCACCATACTTCTCAGACACCTCATCTCAAACACATTCAAACTCCTTCTCTCTTCTTCTCTTATGTTCCACGTTTCTACCCCATACAGTGCTGTTGGCACAATCACTCCTTCATACAGTCTCCTCTTCGCATCCATTCCCAAATGTCTATTCCTCATTACACTCTTTAATCCACCAAGGCATTTCTCGCTTCTCTCAATCTACATTCTACCTCCACCTTCACTCCATCTTTTCCTGCTACACTTGCACCCAAGTATCTAAAACTATCCACTTCCTCCAGTCGCTCTCCCTTAATGTTCACTTCCAGTCTACTGCCACTTTCACCCCTTGTACATCTCATCACCTTACTTTTACCCACATTTATCTTTAGCTTTCTTCTATCACATACTCTCCCAAATTCTGCCACCAGCTTCCTCAATCCCTTCTCTGACCCTGCCACAAGCGCAGTGTCGTCCGCAAACAACAGCTGGCTCACCTCCCACTTTTCTCCATTTTCTTTAACCATCTCCAATCCCTGACCCACTACCCTAGCATTCACCTCTCGCACCACCCCATCCATGTATAAGTTGAACAGCCAGGGCGACATAACGCATCCTTGACGAAGTCCCACCTTTACTTCAAACCACTCACTCTCTCCATTTCTAATCCTGACACAAGCTCTACTACTCTCATAAAAACTCTTGACAGCTCCCAAAAGCTTTCCTCCTATCCCATAAATCTGCATAACCTCCCACAATGCCTTTCTGTCTACCCTATCATAAGCCTTTTCCAGATCCATAAAAGCCCAAAAAACATCCTTCCCCTTTCCTATAGCTTTCTCACATATCTGTCTTACCACAAAGATCTGATCTACACAACCTCTACCTGTCCTAAATCCACACTGTTCCTCACCAATTACTGCTTCTGTTCCTCTCCTAATCCTCTCAATCAAGATCCTCCCATAAGCCTTCCCTACTACACTTAACAAGCTAATCCCTCTGAAACTACTACATTCACACTTGTCCCCTTTTCCCTTGTAAAGAGGAACTATACAGGCACTTCTCCAGTCCTCCGGTACTCTACCCTCTCTCCAGCAAACATTAAATAACCTCACCAACCAGTCCACCATCACTGAACCTCCCTTTTTCAGACATTCTGCATGGCATCCATCCAGACCAGGTGCCTTACCTGCTTTCATCATCTTTACAACTGCCTTCACCTCATCCTTCCTTATTTCTCCTCCATTCTCCTCACTCATCACTCTCATTTTCTTCGCATTTCCCACTGCAGCTATCTTTCCTTCCCTATCCTCCTTCACATTCAGCAACTCCCTAAAATATTCTGCCCATCTTCCCCTTACTGCCATCTCTTCCATTATCATCTCTCCATCTGTACCTTTTACCTTTTCTTCCCTACTTGATTCGCCTCCTCTTCCTCTCTTAATTTCTTTCCAAAACATCTTTTTATTACTTTCAAAATTTTCTGTCATACTCCTACCCCATTTCACATCTGCTCTCCTCTTTGCCTCCTTTACCTTTTGCTTTACTTCTCTTTTCTTTTCTTTGTACGTCTCATATGACTCCCCCGTCCTCTTTTGTAACCAATCTGTGAATGCTCGTTTCTTCTCTTCTACAACCTATTGAGAAATTATAGGAGAGTAGATAATCCTAATCGAGGATTTGTACTCGTAGCCAAGTAAACGGCGAGACGGAGGAGGGAGAGGAGGAGGAGAAAGAAAAAGGAGTAGGAGGAGGAGGAAGAAAAGGGAGGAGGAGGAGGGAAGAAGAGGAGGAAGACGAAGAGGAGGAGGAGAGAGGAAGAGGGGAAAGAGGAGGAAGACACAGAAGACAAGGAGGATGAGGAAGTAGAGCGAGGAGGAGGAAGACGAGGAGAACGAGAAGGAGGAGGAGGGAGAGGAGGAAGACAAGGAGGAATTAGTGGAAGAAGGAGGAGAAAGAGGAGGAGGAGGAACATGAGGAGGAGTTAGTGGAAGAAGGAGGAGAAAGAGGAGGAGGAGGAACATGAAGAGGAGTTAGTGGAAGAAGGAGGAGAAAGAGGAAGAGGAGGAGGAGAAACATGAGGAGGACAAAAGGGAGGAGGAGGAGGAGAAGGAGGAGGAGGAGGAACACGAGGAGAACGAAATGGAGGAGGAAGAGGAAGGAAAGGAGAAAGAGGAGGATGAGGAGGGGGACGAGGAGGGTGAGCCCTGCTCGCAGCACTTCATGATTTCTATTGCGGCTACCCTCCCTCAAACGATTTCATTCAGCTGAGGGAGAACATTGGCTATGAAGGAGACTAAGGCTCGTTTCACACGTATCGACTTTTCGCCGTGCGCCGTGCACGACACGATGTCGCGCTCACAAACAACCATGGGTGTCTATGTAGGCTTGTAGTGTTCTGTAGCCAACACGTAAAGTGCCCTCTTAAAAGACTAGTATGACTGCTAAGTGTTATGCCTCCGGAACAGGTAAAGACTATGGTCCCCCTTTAGCACGGCACTTATATTTATTTATTTTATATTTTTGTATATGTATGCTTTCACTTCAACAATTTCATTTCTCTTGTAAATAGAATAAAAAGAATGTTTCTGTATATCCCGTAACAAGAATATGAACGAGGTGCACCATAGTGATTATTAGCCTTATGCTTAGAAGAAATACGGGCTATAGTTTGTCATTTTTTTAGAGTAACAAAAAAGGTACATTGCACGGACTGTCAGCCTTAATGTTAGGGTAAATACTGACCATAGTGGCTTCTTACGACGTCTAGTCTGTGACTGTATTCCTAATGGAGACGGATACATCACTGCTGGGGTCTCAGTGATGTACTTAGCCAGTACAACTCACGGGTGGTATTGATTTGTATGGTTGTTTGATGCAGTTCGGGGGAGGAGGGCGTTGGTGGAAGGGGGAGGGTGGAAAAGAGGGAGGGGAGGGGGAGGGTGGAAGTCGGGAGAGGGGAAAGGGGGGTGGCACTGATGACGGATTGAGCTACTTTTGGCATTCTGCTGCTAGTTTCAACCCAGTTCAGCGCCAAACGAGTCTATTCGTTTTAGGGCAAGATATCATGCTCGAGGGGCTAGGCTACCGAAACGCCCTCTGCGGATTTTGTCATGGGTGGCGCCAGACGAGTTGATTCACTTTGTGGGACTACCTCGCGCTGAAGGCGGCTGATACTTCCACGGAGAGTTCGTCGTGGTCCGATAGGTGCCTAGTTCGACTGCTCTTCAATGGCATTCCCGCTAAAATGCTCCTGCTGCAGTTGCTATTCAGAGTCATTCCTGTTGAATAAAAGGTGCAACTGGCCTCCTCTTGTTACCTCTTCAAAGCCGCTTCGATGGCATTCATGTGTCGAATGACTACCTCTTCTCTCCGCTGGCATTGTTGCTGAATTGCAGTCGGATAAGCATTTCACACCCTGTGGTCAGGTCACCATCATGGTGAGCACGGAAAGGGGGTCTCGATTGAACGCGGCTCCTTTCGGTCGGAGCCCGTCAATTTGCTCGTTCTCGGGGGCAAAATCGACGGACATAAAGCTTGTCCACACAGTTCGCTATGATGTCCTCGGGGTCGATACAATTCGAGAAAAGACTGAAGGTGTCTTTTATAGAGAGGAACTGTGCTCGAGAGCTGAAAATTGTAAATTATACATGCAAACTACGAAATAATCTCGTGGACGGTGTCAAGAAGTTAAAAATAAATGAGAAAGGCCTGCCTGATAATGGTACATGGGTGCTTGAAGGAGGGAGAGAGGGAGAAGGGAGGGCTAATGGGACGTTATTCTTAGGCTCTGCCCTCTTCTTGCACGTGGACAGACGCACTAAGTCGTCCATCGCTTTTATCCTCGGGGAGAATATCGCGCTGAAGAGCCACAGAAATGTTTGAGGAGGGACATTGGGAAGGCAAGAGCAGAAGTTGAAATCTTTGTTGTTGAGTCAGTAATGAATAAATGGATGCTGCGTCACTGTGGTCCGTACGGGTGTCCCTAACGTATCGGCTGCCTGCATAAAAAACATGCAATCCATATTCTATACAGGGGGAACAGCTGGGCAGGTGAGCAGGTGTTTGGGAGAGGGGAGCGGTAGCAGCTTCATCATCGATAAACCATTGCAATACCCTGAACCCTTATCAGCCCAGTAAGAAATTTTAAAGATTTTTCTTTAAGCAACTCTTAGGCTACACTTTAAGGGGTCACAGTTCATTGGGACTTTTTTGTCCTGTGCCAGGCCATCCCATGAGCTGAATAAAATCATCTAGTCTTAACTAGAATGATAACATGGTGTTAGATGAGAAGATTGGTGGGGTCTGTAGCATAAATGCCCTTGTCAACTTTATTATGGTCATTGTCAAGCAATTCCCTTCATCTGGTGGGAGAACAGGAGGGAAGGAAAACAGAGGCGGTGGTACTACAGTTCGATTTATCAGGATTGTTTTGCCCATTTTCCCGATCTGGTCGACGCCGGGTGTCCTCCTCCTCCTCCTCCTCCTCCTCCTCCTCCTCCTCCTCCTCCTCCTCCTCCTCCTCCTCTCGGTCTTGACGATCGCCCATCAGCGGCAGAGTGGGTCAGTATGTTTTACTGCCTCCGGGTATTTTATTTCAAATGTCGTTGGGTGATTCTATTCCAACAGAGAAAGGGGGGGATTTGCCTTCTCCGCAGCCAAAAATTGGCTCCGGCTTCGTCGCTGTCAACGTGCATCACGTCTGCTGCGCTCATGTGATAATTCGGTTTAACGTCGCGAACTCC
>NC_134809.1:39842808-39847808 GCF_046742065.1 Oratosquilla oratoria
TGTGTGTGTGTGTGTGTGTGTGTGTGTGTGTGTGTGTGTGTGTGTGTGTGTGTGTGTGTGTGTGTGTGTGTGTGTGTGTGTGTGTGTGTGTGTGTGTGTGTGTGTGTGTGTGTGTGTGTGTGCCACGCGATTTTATGATTTTATTCTGACGGACGCCAGACAATCTCACTCGGCTGAGGTGGGGGGTGGTTATGGGCAGCTATCAATGGAACAGCAGCAGCAGCAGGATTCACTTGGGGGAAAATACGCGAAGGGTTGCGATAGTAAACAATAATAATAATAACAAAAGAAAAAAAGAAAAGTAGAAAAATGGTTCAATGCCAAAGCGGTGGCGACCTTGTGGGCCTCCGCAGACCCTCGACGGAGTCCCGAACTGAGTTCGCGGACTTGAGTACACCGACGCAGGTACACACTGTCTTCTTCAGGTGGTGCTAAGGAGCGTACGCCATGAGGCGCTAAATAGCTAGAGCAGTAGCTGCCACCTTTACCCTATTATGCGCCTGGACTGTCGGGGAAGGTAACAGTCACTGCTGGGAATCGGAGAGGAATGCGGGATTCGATCCAACAGCTAAGTGTATGCGAGACTAGCACGCTTTCGATTACCCCACTAATGCACTTGTCTTCTAAAAAAAAAAAACGATTTTATATATATATATATATATATATATATATACATATATATATATATATATATATATATATATATAGTGTGTGTGTGTGTGTGTGTGTGTACACACACACACACACACACACACACACACACACACACACACACACACACACACACACACACACACACACACACACACACACACACACACACACACATATATATATATGCAAAAATTTCACAAGTCACACGTGAATCACAAATGTGCAGAGTCCACTAGGAAGAGAAAAAATGCACGGAGTTCGAGCGCTTTCGTGATATATTCACATCAAAGAATACACTTTTCTGTATTCCTTGATAATGTTAATATATCACGAAAGCGCTCGGACTCCGTGTGTTTTTCTTCTCCCTAGTGGACTCTGTGGATTGCATATATATACATATACAGTATATATATATATGTATATATATATATATATATATATATATATATTCTGCTGAAACATTGTGACAGGTTGACGTAAGTGGAGCAGGAAACACAGGAATCTTGGTCTTGTTTTTATTCCTGATTAGTTTCGCAGGTATGTTTTTTCAAAGGAATGAAAAAGCACACCTGCGAAACTAGTCAGGAATAAACTCAAGACCAAGACTCCTGTGTTTCCTACTTCGCTTACGTCATATATATATATATATATATATATATATATATATATCTATATAATTTTATATATATATATATAATATATATATATATATATATATATATATATATATATATAAATATATATATATATGTATGTATAATCTACGAAGTAAAGCCGTCTCTTTGCAAGAGTAACTATTGCATTTGTCCACTATGGTTAGCGCTGGGGAAAACAGTACACCTCTCCAATCGTTGCTGCAATTCGCGTTGCCAGTACTGTTACGGTGCTCCCCCGACATTTACAGTGACTGATGTCCCCTGAGGTGTACGACGTGACCCCTGGGTCGTCGGTGTACGACGTGACCCCGGGCCTTTCACAATCTCCTCGTAGATCTATTCGCATCGATAATGCTCAGTGTCATGAACCTGGTTTCTCTATCGTCCTCGTATAGAAGGTGACGCGCTGTGGTACTTACGAGTGAAGCCAGCCTGTACGTTCCACCACTTAGGACTCCTTCTTCTTCTCCTCCTCCTCCTCCTTCTGGGTAATCAGTACTCACCCCATGGTTGGAGAAGCCGTCGGTGCTCTGTCCGCAACCCATGACACCTGGAAACAAACAGAAGGAAAGAGACAGCTTTAGAGGACTGAAACAGAGAATGTCTGCTGTCGCGTGGCGTGGTACTTGTTTCTTTTCGAGGTTTGCGGGGTTGCATGTACTCGCCTGCTGGACCTCAACATTGCAGGTGGTCCGAAACTGTTCATACGTGAACGCAGAAGAGACGATGTGTCTACGGTATGACGACACTGCAGAAACGATACCCGGAGAAAGCTGAGGCTACACAAAGGCTGGGGGGCCATGACTCTGGATGGATGCTTTCCTAACTTCTTCACCGTGGCCAGGATTCAAACACATGCCCGAAATCCCCACGCGGGTACCAGTCACACGTGCTACTACTGAGCCATGGTGGGGCTCGCGTGGGGTACTCGAAGACCCGCGTTCGAGTCTAATGGCTCCCAGCGTCTGGCCGACTTGACCCGAATGTGCGCGGACTGCCGAGGCAAGTGGACGTCACTGGTACCTAATGGCCTCGACTTCAGGTATGACGCGATAAGTGGAGCTTACTGAAACAGTGGGCTCACAGTGCTGCCGTACCGTTGGCATGGCGAGATTGAATAAATTCTTGTCGCAGTGCGCTACACGCCTCTGTCTGCGTTTCCAGAGGTTTTCTTCTAGTTGCCCCCGACAGAAGATTTCACTCAGCTGAGGGTCAGGTATCAGACTCAGAGAAAAAAAAAAAAAACTGTTATCAATATTCAGTCTCGTTTTTGCTAATTCATGTACCCGTGCCTGAAAAGGCCATTCAAACAAGAGAACTATGTTCCCCTTTCTTTAACAAACGCGCATACACACGCTTACACGCACGCACACACACACACACGCACGCACACACACACACACACACACACACACACACACACACACACACACACACACACACACACACACGCACACACACACACACAAACACAAACACGCGCGCGCGCGCACATACACCCATATAAACATACACAAAGAAATACACACGCACGCGCACGCGCTCACACATAAACACACAAAACCATGCACACACATACACACACACACGCATACACACACACATACACACACACACACACACACACACACACACACACACACACACACACACACACACACACACACACACACACACACACACACACACACATATATATATATATATATCATATATTATATTGTGTATTGTGGCATGAATCGTGTTATGTTGTATTATTATTGTATTACTATTATTGTATTATATTATATATATGTTGTACTGATGCTGTTTGACATGTTGTACTGGAACCAGCCACCAACCACTCCGCAAGGAGGGAACGTGGGCCTGACTCACTATATACACCGCCAACTTCGACCCAGAGTAACACTCCTCTGAAGAAGCTATTGTAAGCGAAACCGGTCAGGAATAAACTCGATATTCAGATAAAGACCCGTGTTTCCCCCTCCACCTTTCCCATAATATATATATACATATATATATATGTATATATATATATATATATGTGTGTGTGTGTGTGTGTGTGTAGAACAACCACTAGGAAAATAACAGAAAGGAGACCGAGCGCTTTCTTCTATTCAGACATTTTCAAGGTACAGATACAGAAAAGAGACAAGTATATATACCCAGAGGGTAGGGTAGATCTCTCCCCGTGACCTAGGACACAGAGTCCCAACAGTTTGGTTTATAATTTTCTTAATAATAGAATCATCCAGTTTGTACAATCCATGAATTAGATTTAAATTATTAACAAATGTATCCGTGATCAGACTGGACTCTATGATATTTCTTTTCAAATAAGAATTGCTCTTAAAAATTACTTTAACTTCACCCTAATTAGTACAATGGTTGAAATCCCTAAGATGAACAAATAACGCATTGGACGTTTTACCACTTCTAACGCTATACATATGTTATTTTAATCTAGCATTTAATTCCTTTCCAGTCTGACCAATATAGCATTTGTTGCAATTCTTACATGGAATTTTATATGTAAAGATTGCAACAAATGCTATATTGATCAGACTGGAAAGGAATTAAATGTTAGATTAAAAGAACACACATACACTTATATATATGTATATATATATATATATATATATATATATATATATATATATATATGTATATATATATTTACATATATATACTTATATATATATGTACATATATATACATTACATATATATATATAGGGGAAGGTGGGGTAAGACGGACCCCTGGGGTGAGATGGACCCCCCCCCCCTCTAATTTGAATTAGAAAGGGCATGATTAAGATTGTTGCCGCTAGATGTCCTCAACATCAACTGTAACTCACGCGGGTGCAACCGGAAGCCAGGTTCAGCACCGCATTTGCGCTCGATGTGGAGGTTTGTGTTTTTGGACAGTGCTGATGTTATTTGGAGAAGGTAAGATAATTATTTTTTTTGCATTGATATACTGGCTGTAATGATTTAGTAATCATGCTGCATATAGCCAATCGTGTGTGCATTATAGGTATGTGCCATAAAATGATATAACAAACATAGATGTTTTAACAAAAATTGCATAATGCTAATATTTTGGTATGGGGTGAGATGGACCCCGAGGGGTCCATCTCACCCCATACTCTAAATATTTTACAAACACTTAGCATTTTCTTTTTTTTTCTTGTAGATGCCCCAGAAATACGTGAGGATAAGTAATAGAGGGGGATGGAATACAGAAGCAATGCAGAATGCAATATCTGCCGTTAAAGAAAAAAAGAATGGTGTGAAAGCAGCCTCCAAGGAATTTCCTCATCTTTCCACGGGTTCGTATGAAGCAAGAACTAAAGGATGGTGCTCCACCAGGAACCGGATTTGCCTGTCATCCATATGGGTGGATGCAGCTCCCTATTTTTACAGAATGGTTTCAGTACTTTCTTGCCCACACCAAGCCATTAGTGAATGATCCAGTATTGCTGATTATGGATGGACACATGACCCATATCAAGAATCTTGATGTTATCAATCTTGCCAGGGATAATCATGTCACGATTGTTGCAGTCACCGAATGCAGCCACTGGATGTTTCATTTATGAAACCACTGAATGCCTACTATGTGAGGGCTGTTGAAACACTCCTCAGAAACAATCCTGGCAGACTTGTGACAATTTACAAAATAAGTGCT
>NC_134809.1:39852808-39865308 GCF_046742065.1 Oratosquilla oratoria
GATGAGCGTCTAATTTTTAGTGATGAAGCCACGTTTCATACGAATGCCAAAGTCAATAAGCATAATGTTCGCATTTGGGGCGAAGAAAATCCCCATGCCACAATTGAGCACGAGAGGGACTCACCAAAAGTGAATGTGTTCTGCGCCATCTCCAAGAATCAAATTCATGGACCGTTTTTCTTTGAAGAAAATGTGAACGGGGATGTTTATCTGCAAATGCTTCAGAACTGGCTATTTGATCAGCTCATTGAAAATGAACATGAAAGCTTCATTTTTCAACAGGACGGGGCTCCACCTCACTGGAAGCTCACTGTACGGGCCTATCTCAATGAGAATCTGCCAGAGAGATGGATCGGGCGTGGTGGTGAGGAAGACAATTTGCTGCTGAAATGGCCACCACGATCACCTGACCTGACACCGTGTGATTTTTTCCTCTGGGGATATGTGAAAGGACTCGTCTATGTCCCCCCTCTTCCTGCTAACGTTGAAGAACTCAAGCAGAGAATCACTGCCGCACTGGAGAATGTTACCAAAGACATGCTGCAGCGTGTTTGGCACGAGTTTGAGTACCGACTTGACGTGTGCAGAGTCACAGGCGGCGCTCATATTGAACATTTGTGAAACTTGTGAAATCGGTCATAGAATCTACAAATCTTTGTTTTTTTCTTTGAAATGTCAACTAATAAAACTTATGATGTTCAACATAAAGTTTGTGCAGTTTCATTGAGATGCACTGAGTAGTTTCCTAGATATTGGCATTTAAAATGACGTCAAATTTTTTGGAACACCCTGTATGTATATACCGTAGGATGGGGTAATCGGGCCATTACTGGGGTAAATGGACCATATAAAAGTTATTCACGTATTAGAAATTATGTTACAACTGGTAAATAAAATTCAGGTAAAATGGAGGTAGGTATTTATTCAGGGTAAAAGTGAAATGTTTTAAAACCAATTTCAATTAAAAAAGTGAATAACTTTTATATGGCCCATGAACCATATATATATATATATATATATATATATATATATATATATATATATGTATATATAAAAATATACATATATATATATGTATATATATATATATATATATATATATACTGTATATATATATATATATGTATATACACATATGTGTGTGTGTATGTGTATACATATACATATATATGTATATGTATATATGTATGTGTATATATATATATCGCCTTTCTCGCATGACGCCAGGTAGTTGATTTCAACTATCAGTCGGCCTCGTCATCAGACGCCTCCACGCATCTCGATCCTCGTAAATTTCTTTTTCGTTTACTTCTTCCAACGTTAAATTTCTTCCTTCCAAGTTCTTTTTCACACAGTCCATCCACCTTTACTGGGTCTTCCAACCGGCCTCCTTCCTCTAGGCTGCCATTCCAAATACTTCCTTGGATATCTACTTTCCTCCATTCTCTTCATATGACCAAACCATCTCAAGTTGTTTCTCTCTCTTATTTTCTCGTTTTTAATCCTGTCTCTTCTGGTGATCCCCATAATTATTCTCAATACCCTCATTTCTGCAGCTCCAATCTTCGACTCTATCTTCCTTGTCATACTCCAAGTTTCTGACCCATATAGTAAAATTGGTCTTAGTATGGTCGTGTACATTATCGTTTTACATTTCAGTGGCACATTCTTATCTTTGAGCAGAGGGTACAGCAGGTTCACATTTCCATTAAACTTTTGAATTCGTCTAGTAATCTCGCTCTCCTGGATGTTATCCTGCGTAAACAAAACTCCTAAATAATTAAAGTTATTCACCTGTTTTAGCTGATTTTCATTTATACTGATATTACATTCTTCTCTATTTCTCCCTACACACATCACCTCAGTTTTCTTCACATTTATCTTCAATCCTTTCCTTCTTGTTTCTTCTTGCCATCTATTTATAGCATCCTGTAACTGGATTTGATTTTCCGTTATTATTGCCACATCATCCGCATATGCCATCGTTATTTCGCTATCCTCATTAGTACAATATATATTATATATGTATATATATATATATTGTATATATACATATGTATATATATATATATTATATATATGTATATATATATATGTATATATATGTATATATATATATATATATATATATATATATATATATATATTGCCTCTGGTTATATACACATATATATATATATATATTTGGGGGGGAAGAAGAAAAGTGTGTTGATGTTATACGTTGGTGGGATTCTCAGCATTCTTATATTCTGCTGATCCTGCGTTGAACTTTGTCATCCTTTTATTTATATCCTTGTCAATTTCTGTCGATGAAAAACAATTGTTCGTTAAAATCCGTCAACTCAAACATCTAAAAAAGTGATTTTGTAAAAAAAAATTCACGGTGAAACGTACAGCATTCTTAGTTTCTGAAGTTGCTCCTCTCTCTCAACACCTACAAAAATGTCATCCACCTATCGAAATACAATCTAATTTTGAGTTTTAAAGGACATGACTTCCTAACGTGGCACAAGAAGGATTAAATAAATCATCTAAGGGGATACCCCGTCGATTTGAGAGTACAATGGAACTGAGGGGCCTCCATTGCTTACATTATTATTACTGGAAAAGGAGCTGGGAGATAGGGTTGATGAAAGAATATTAGGATGGTTTGGACACATGGAAAGAATGAGTGAAGAAAGACTAGTAAAGGAGGTGTGGAAGGCAGATGTGGAGGGAGTGAACATGAGGGGACGTCCTAGGATGAGGTGGATGGATGGGGTGAAGGGGGCTTTAGGGAAGAGGGGAATGTCTGTTGAGGAAGGACGGGAGAGGACAGAAGACAGGGGTGAATGGAGAATGGTTGTATATGGATGATGTTGTGGTTGCATGAGGTGGAATGGGCGGGTGGATGGGGGGTGAGGTAGTATGTGTGAGCAAAATTTGACGCAGCCCGAAGGGATTTCTCCCTATCCTCTCATTTTATGCAATAGGGGGACGGAGAGGGGGGTCGCCGATTTAATGAAGCGGCCTTGCTGTGGATGTGCTGTGTCTTGCGACACTGCTTCTGACCCAGGGCAGTGGACAAGGTGCAGGGATGACCCGTCATTTAGGAGGTGCTAAGATAAGAGGGAGGGTGGAGGGGTGTGGAGTGTATTCAGGGATGGAATGGGTGGGAATGATTTTATGCCTTTTTCTTTTAGGCTACCCCCCTTGTAAGGGGGAAAAAGCCTTGGTATATGTATGTATGTATGTACTTTCTTTAAAGGTCTTCTTCGGGATTTTAGGAGGGTGTCTTGAGGAAAACGTTCCCGGCTCTCCGCTCGGGAAGGGGTCATAGGGGGATTCTACCTCGAGCTCGCTATCGCGCAAGCAGAACTCAGGACACAACAGGATTGAGCCCAACCGTCGAAATACCTCGACAGCCCCCACCGCTTGCATGTGTCGTCACGCAAAATGGACGTGCACGTCGGTAATCAGTCTCATAAGAAAAAACGTCCTTGCCGGAAGAAAGATAGAATCAGAGCTGGTTAGTCTTTCGAAAACATTTAGTACCGGTAATTCAGTCCATGCTCGCATTCTTTTCGTGATGCATGAACTCCTCATTTACTTGTACAGCTTTCTCTCTTTCTCTTTCTCTCTCTCTCTCTTCCTATTTCTCTCTCTCTCTCTCTCTCTCTCTATTTTGCCCTATGTCTCTCTGTCACTCTTTATTGCCCTCTGCCTCTTTGTCGCCCTTTGTCGCTCTCTCTCTTTCTCTGCTTCTTGTGTGCGTGCGCGCGTAATACGCGAGGTTCCAATAAAGTATTTCCGATGCAAGAGAAATTGCGCCGGACTCAAGAATCGATGTCGTTGCGCGTCTCAGTCGGCGCCGTATGTAACTGGCGCTATTGGGTCATTTAACACCACTGGCGCCACCTTGCACAACGCGTAGCTCCTGTTGCAACCGATCATCAGGGGATTTCGTAACGAGGTTCAGGGTCTGCTGGGACCCCCACGTTGAACAGGACCAAGACCATGGCAGGCCTAGAGAGCCCTGTGAGGTGCAAAGCGAAATCGTTCGGCGTGTGAGTTCATAAAGTGTATGAAGTGCGGCGCGGCGTCAAAATATTGGTCCTCCCCGGAAGAAGTCTTCTGTTGAGTCTGATGGACGTGGCTGCCACGCGCGCGTCGGGCTCCTGGAAATCGGGGTTACGTCATTTCCGCACTTGAGATTTATGTCTTAAATTGGTGGCACAGTTACACATGCTTGTAGGCATGTACACGTACGCACTTACACACACACACACACACACACGCACGCGCACAAACACACACGCCACGCGCGCACGCACACACACACACACACACACACACACACACACACACACACACACACACACACACACACACACACACACACACACACACACACACACACACACACACACACACACACACACACACACACACGTACAGACACACACACGAATGTGCACATATGCAGTGCACGCTCGGATGCACGCACCTCTCTCGAGCTCGCCCCTTCTTCTCCCTTCCCTTCTCCCTCTGTAGCGGAACTTGAAGCTGTCAAACGGCTTTTGTGTAGTGGTGGCGTAATCTGAAGCGTGCTGGTCTTACATGCGCTTAATTGTGGGTTCAAATCCCGCTCTCCTCTCCGATTACCAGCA
Organism: Oratosquilla oratoria; assembly: GCF_046742065.1. Classification (NCBI taxonomy): domain Eukaryota; kingdom Metazoa; phylum Arthropoda; class Malacostraca; order Stomatopoda; family Squillidae; genus Oratosquilla; species Oratosquilla oratoria. The sequence goes on from NC_134809.1 coordinate 39,857,458, forward strand.
GTGTCTGTTAGTTACCTGCCCCCCTACATTCCCCAAAGCAAAGGGCAAAGGTGACGGCTTCGGCCGCAGCTACTCAGGGCCTCCTGGTGTGGGCTCCTTACCACCTTCTTCGGTCGCTGACGTTAGTGTTCTCGGAGGAACTGCGGAGCTTAATCGAAGACTCCTATTGCAACCCTCAACTCGAGCATAATGCCACGGAAGGGATGATAAGACTTCCAAGATCATGAATGACCTGACACCGTTGACAGATGCTCAAAGGATACCTTTCCAATCTCTCTCTCTCTCTCTCTCTCTCTCTCTCTCTCTCTCTCTCTCTCTCTCTCTCTCTCTCTCTCTCTCTCTCTCTCTCTCTCTCTCTCTCTCTCTCTCACTCTCTCTCTCTCTCTCTCTCTCTCTCTCTCTCTCTCTCTCTCTCTCTCTCTCTCTCTCTCTCTCTCTCTCTCTCTCTCTCTCTCTCTCTCTTTATTTCCAGGACTCTTTTTCTCACTTCCCAGGGCTACAATTTCTCGAGGCATTTTAAAGTTTGACAATACCTAAGGGATGTCTCCATGACCGTACCATCGGACCGTCTTTGTTTTGATAACTACTTTATCTTATATATTTCCCTGTATGTCTCAAAACAACCCAAAGTATATGTAGGGGTACTGCTATTCCCTTAAGTTCTTCCTTGTCCTACTTTTTGTTTATTATCTCTTCTTTCAGTGTGGCCTAGGAGTGTGTTCCGCCGAAGGCAAATTGTCTAGAACATTTCGCTAGAACATCTTAACCTGTTTTGCGGACAGCTCTGCGGCAATTTACATAGAAATGAATGTGATATTTGCTACCATTTGTTGGATACTGATATCGGGATTTTGTAGCGCAATGATTGTGTGCGTAGTAAGGCATAATACGGCGATCTCTCTCTCTCTCTCTCTCTCTCTCTCTCTCTCTCTCTCTCTCTCTCTCTCTCTCTCTCTCTCTCTCTCTCTCTCTCTCTCTCTCTCTCTCTCTCTCTCTCTTTCTATTTCTCTCTCTCTCTCCTCTCTCTCTCTCTCTCTCTCTCTCTCTCTCTCTCTCTCTCTCTCTCTCTCTCTCTCTCTCTCTCTCTTTCTATTTCTCTCTCTCTCTCTCTCTCTCCCTCTCTCTCTATTCTCTCTCTCTCTCTCTCTCTCTCTCTCTCTCTCTCTCTCTCTCTCTCTCTCTCTCTCTCTCTCTCTCTCTCTCTCTCTCTCTCTCTCTCTCTCTCTCTCTCTCTCTCTCTCTCTCTCTCTCTCTCTATTTCTCTCTCTCTCTCTCTCTCTCTATTTCTCTCTCTCTCTCTCTCTCTCTCTCTCTCTCTCTCTCTCTCTCTCTCTCTCTCTCTCTCTCTCTCTCTTAATCTTTCTCTCTCCCTCTCTCTCTACCTTTCTTTCTCTCTCTCCTTCTCTCTCTACCTTTCTTTCTCTCTCTCCCTCTCTCATTTTCTATTTTTCTTCACCTTAACCATCAGCAGGGTTATTCTCGGGCAGTTTCCCAGAATAGCCAGGTCCTGGCATGTGCCTGACGTGTTCCAAGCAACTTTTGTCCTGTGCAAGTGTTCCTCAACTCTTCCTACTCTTTGGTTTTCACCTTTGTCTGGCGAGAGTTCTCCGGGGGCAAATGTACATCTCTTACTTCATGCCATGGTGGACTGTGAAGGGAGGTTGGAGGCGATTCCAAGGCTAAGTCTGAGTTTTGGGGCCAGCTAAAACCTTACTCGAAGGGGGGGGGGGAGGGGGGCAAAGCCCCTATCTTCCGGCTTTCCCTCTTTGGTATGTTCTGGAGAAGCATAATGCGTCCTGTGTCTTCCTCGAAGTAATGCCAGAAGATCTTTCACGAAGAGGCAGAGGGCGGAGGGAGGATAGATAGATAGGTTCCTTTGGGGCTCAATATCAAGATAAAACTATCACAGATGGGTGAGCAATACCCCACACTGTTTCCTCACCAACATCCCTCATCCCATTCGTTGCATGCCCGGAGCTATCGTGCCTTCTTGTTTTTTTTTTCTTTAGATGTATGAATATGACGTCTTTTACTTTATATCATAGTTGTCGGGAGCGCTGGGGAGAGGGCAAGATTTCAGATGACTAAATCTCATAGGGGGCTGAAACGTGACGTGATGTATCTTTCTCATTTTTCTGGGAAACAAGGACAAAGTCTTCCTTCTACTCTTCACCTTCCAACGTGGGCCATTTCTGAGATGCCTCTCGATCCCATTTGGGCTAAAACCATAAAACAGGGCGGGGGGGGGGGTAAAGTCAAAGAGCCTCCCTCCACCCCCTGTGGGGCCCACAACTGAATAATATTAATTGGCAGGTTGCCTCCTTCAACGCAGGTTGGCTCCTTCAACGGAGCGGCACACTCAATCGTGTTCTGTTGAACACCCGACGAGATGGTTCAGTTGGAAGGCTCCCACATCCAATGAGGCCCAGTACCAGTATCACCCCCTCCCCCCACCTTTCGGTTGTAAAATAAGATCAATTGACACCGTCTCAGAAAAATACAAAAAACGCCACTGAGATGAAGGGGTCGACCAGGTCACTGCCCCCCACAGCTGAATAAAATAGTTTAAAAACAAAAAATGGGTAAACTACCAGATTAAGTTTTGCTACGAATAAGCTCTCACTAGGATTCGTTACGAATAAGACCAGGCAATTCTATCTTCTACCAAGGTTACCATTGGCAAATGGTATTCTGCTGATGACGATTCCATGATAATATTTCAAGTTTTCTTCCAGTTGTGGACAAGTTTCATGATTTTATGAAAGTATGACGTGGCAATTGTGTCACGTGTGGTATCCATGACGTCATAATTTGGTCACGTGTAACGTCCATGACATCACGCATGGGTCACGTGTAGCGTCCATGACGTCACGTGACCGCGTGGGACCTCGATGGCGTCAGGCCAATATCCCGCGGAGAGTGTCTAGAGACAATAACCAGCGCTTCTATCCGGACCTTCCCTGCCAAAATGTAGTGGGTGGGGAGCCAGTTTAGCCACATTCCAGTAGTCCATAAAATGCGTCCGATCCCTCTTGCGAAAAGTTGTTAACAAAACAAATCAATCAAACAATCGAACATCACTGACGACATAACCTCCTCCTCGGAGGTAACACAACCACAAACAAGAATAACAACAAAACAATAATAATAGTGATAATAGTTTTAATATGAAATGATAACATTAATAAAGGATAATGTTAATGACGATAACAACAAAAAGAGTAACAACAACAGCTGCAATGATGGTAAAAGTGAATGGCGTGCAAAAAGCCAACCCTGGCTCTTCTCGTTAGTGCGGGGGAATCGATGGTCAACATTACTTCTTTAGCAGCTGCTTCGTCGTCGTCGCCATCGCCCTCGTCTCTTGGAGCCTGAGGTCAGGCAAACGGACACCCAGGTTCCGTGGTTCTGGTCCTCACTGGGCGTATTTGATTCCAAGATTTGGATTTTTTCATGAGAAAGAATCATGAACACACACACATATATATTTACAAACACATACACACAGGCACGCACGCACTCACACAAGCACGCATACACACACACACACACACACACACACACACACACACACACACACACACACACACACACACACACACACACACACACACACACACACACACACACACACACACACACACACACACTCTCTCGTGGGCGGGGAGTTGGGGGTGTGTGTGTGTGTGAAAGGTCATAGCATTACCCATAGATCGGACCTACGAGCTCTGAGCTCTCTTCCAGGAGGGAAATAGCTGTCAATCACGAGTCCAACACGTGATCCAAAAGACCAAAAGACCAAGTGAACACACACACACACACACACACACACACACACACACACACACACACACACACACACACACACACACACACACACACACACACACACACACACACACACACACACACACACACACACACACACACACACACACACACACACACACACCACCTCGTGGCGCAATGGTTAGAGTTTCCGGCTGCCACTACAGAGGTCCGGGATCGAATCCCGTCCAGGGCTGAAATAATTTCAGTATCGCTGCGCTGCGGGGTGTTACTCCAACTCTCGTGGGCGGAGAGTTGAGTGTGTGCGTGTAAGCTCACAGTATTACCCATAGATTGGTCATATATGAGCTTTGAGCTCTCTTTCGGGAGGGAAACAGCTGTCGATCACAAGTCTAATACGTGATCCAAGACCATGGTGAATCGTACACATACATATTTATATTAGCGTGCGCTCGCACGCACAAAGCAAAGTATTGGGAAATGGTCAAGAGTACTAAGACACTAATGATTTATTGGAAAGCAGCAGGCAAAACAATGACAAGAGTGAAAGGAGGCGGAGGAGGACTTGGTAAAATGGACCACGAACGATCATTTGTCAATCGTCGAGCACATCAACATGATTGCTGCCCAGGCGTGCGTACAGGCTTTTGACAAAGATAAGAGAATGGACTTTTTACTGCGCGGAAGGGGGAAATGATCTAGAAAAATTAAATAAGATAAAATTAAAAAGAGAGAGAATGAAAGAACCTGATCCGACCCAACTTAAAATATGCAGTAGTGGCGTGATCCTCGCACAAAAAAGACATAAACATGACTAAACAAAATAGAAAATAGAAATTTACCCCAGCCTAATAGACAAACGACATAATAAAGTAATAAGAAATACTGGAGCTGCTTCCATTAGAAGGAATAATAGCGGGAGGTGATATGATTGTGATCTTGAGATCAAGAAAAGGAGTGGACAAGATTGACCAAGAAAATCTCTTGCTTTAGGATGGCTGTGGGGAGAAAATCATGTACAAAGGGGTCAAGTTGTGGACCCCCCCCCTCTTTCTCTCCCCCCCAAAAAATAGGGGGTGGGAAACTTGATCGATGGAGACAGAGACGAAACTCCAGGAATGTAGATCTTTTCTTGTACATTACAGATATATGGAATGACGTGGGGAGGTGGAAGAAGGACAAACGGGGCATGCCATTAAAAACGCTTCGTACGAGTATAAGGTGGTTATTGATCTTCCTTTGCAACGGGCACTGCAGAATTGGTTTCCCTCAGGCGAATAAAATCTCCTGGAGGCAGTTAAAACAAAACGATTAGGGCTCTAAAACGTAATGGGAGGGTTGAAACGCGCACTTCCTGTGACGCAATCATTAATGGATTCGTTCTCGTCCTCTCCAGTCTGAAACTTTGCGCCAACGTCTTTGGTTTGCATCTCTTGACGCAGGCGCCTCTTTTTACTTCATAAAACTGAAACTCGCTACCAGAGCTGGCTAACGTCGTAATGAAACTGAAACTTGGTACTACTGGATTGCTTTTAAACCTCAACATAAATCAGTTTTGGCATCACCGGCTTTGTTTACATTCATAAAAAACGGAATCAACGCCCTTGGATTTGTTTATATTTTTTGCAAAACCGAAACTTGGTACGAAGCAGTTCGTTTCTTTCCTAGAAAACGAAAATTGGCTGTTAGGTTTGTAAGTATCCTCACAACACTGGAGCCTGGATGTGTTTTTACCTTCGTTTAACTGGAACTTGGCATAACAGGGTTCATTTCGACCTCCACAGGATTGAAAACTTGGCACTTCAGAGCTTAGATTTTCTGTAGCAATCTGTACGGTGCACAGAAAAAAGACTATTCAGCACATAAAAGTCAGATAATCTTATTGTCTACCTTTTGGCTGAGGTTGAAAATAGGTCATTCAGGCTCGATCATTTTCTTACCTCCTGACTTGGTTCTCTCTCTCCTGTTGTCTCTCTCTCACAATTCTTTCCTCGCTCCCTCACTCTCTTCCTCCTTTTTCTCTCCCTCAATCCCCCCACCCTCCTCTGATAAGTGAGTTGGGCCAAATTCTGAGAAACAGTGTCAACGAAGAATCGATGAAATGTTAACATCAGTGATCAGTGAAGATTACTTCGGTGACCACAAAGGTCGATCTAGCTGACATAGTTCTTTTGTAGGGGATGATCTCGAAGAGTACGGGGTTAAGGGGTTTAACAAGGGTGATAAAGGTAAGGTCATCATATTAAGAAAACAGGGCAGGACTCGTAGTAATGACTTTAGATTAGACAATTTTAGATTTAAGAAAATAATAGGAAAGAAATGGTTTTCTAACAGATTGGTTAACGAATGGAATAGACTTAGTGACTATCTAGTGAGCACTGAAATAATTGGTTGAATTCAGAGACGATTAGATAACTTTATGAATAGGGATGATACGTGATAAAGGAGCACATGAACTATTGCAATTTCCTCTATTCTTTTCTTCTTGGGTTCTCTTCATCTTGCGTAAACAAAAGCCGAGTCCAGGGCAGACTCACTAAAATTAATTTGATTCGCGATAACCTCAAGGTTGACAGAGACAATCTCGCCGCACGTTCGACAAATGGAATGAACGAACTGGCGAGACTTTCCGCCGAGGCGATGGAATGTGCGACAAAGAAGCACAGCTTGGAATGATGACAAGATTCAGATCTGGAGAAACAATAAATAAAACAATCTGATTTAATGTCTCTCAATGGTTTAATTTGTTTGTAAGTCTTTGCAAAAAATGGAGAAAACAGACACACAAAGACCTTGTTATGGACCGAGAGGTCTCCAAACTACAAGACATTTGATTCGATTGATCATTTCGCTGCGTTTTACAGGCTCAGTATCTATTTAGCTGCCACCGGCAACTTATTCCCCTTCCTTAGCTAACCTTTTAACAGATTAGTACGAAATTATTTGTTCTACCTGCCACCAGGTGGCTTAAATTCAGCTGAGAGAAATTCTCCCTTTCTTTGGTTAATGGGCAAGGGAAACCTCGAGCTTTACTTTCCAACTGAAGGGGAGAAAGTGTGTGTCCGAACCGGTTTTCGGACGCGCGCCCGTTTCAGATACACCCACCCACCCGCACCCACCCACCTCCCCGCCCCTTATCCTTATCTGAACGAAATCACGAAGTACGAACCAGAGCAATAAATAGAATTGCGCACACCACCCGTGTGGCAACAAATACGCGCCCGCGTGAACGGGCGACTTAGGGTTGGTACGTAGTTTTCGTTTTGTGAGACTATGCCCGACCCCGCCCCTCCCCCACCTTCCACCATAGGTCCATGAACTCCGTGGCTGAGGACCACATGAGCCAGAACAATAAAGGAAGGGGTGAATAAAAAACAGCAACGACTGCAACAGCAATGTAGGAGAGAGGCCATAAGCAGAGTATGGGAAGAGGTAGTGCCGGGGAACCCCGATGACGTAACAGCAAACTGTTTACTATACCAAGGTGTTCTTCTGAGCCACCAGTGGTTCTCAGCCACGGGGTCCATGGTCGTGGGTGTGGGTGTCATAGAATAACCCTAGTAGGGTGGGTGGGGGGTAAAAACTGAGAATTACTGTGAGTCAGTGGATATTCAGCGATGTTAACGATGTTGTAGGGTGGTGGTTCTCCGGGAGAGTAAAGAACAGCAACGCATAAGTATGGGGCACACAATAGAATGGGTTTGAGAAACTTGGTTCTGGTCTTGAATGAATTCGGTGCGAGTTAATCGAAATAGAATCCTGAAATGGATCTAATTCATTTTTCTGAGCAGTAAAGGGTAATTGAAATAGCCTATGGTGAAATTTGAGTAAAACTACTTACACAATAGTGTGTACGTGCGTGCGTGCGTCCGTATATGTATATGTTTATGTGTGTGTTTATGTGTGTGTATGTATGTGATTCACCATTGTCTTGGATCACGTGTGTTGGACTTGTGATCGACAGCTATCCCCCCCCCCAGAAGAGAGCTTAGACCTCATATATGACCGATCTATGAGTAATGCTGTGACTTTACACGCACACACACACACACACACACCCAA
>NC_134809.1:39870308-39887808 GCF_046742065.1 Oratosquilla oratoria
AACTTCAACATTAAGAAATGTAGTATAATGGGTTTTGGAAAAAGCAAAAATAGAATCCCGGGTCAATATAGAATTGGTACAAAGGAAGTTAAAAAGGTATACTCGGAAAGGGACCTAGGAGTAACTATCAGCAATGACATGACACCAGGCAAACGCGTCAACAAATTATTCGGAGAAACTTTCAACTTATTAAGATCAATGAAAGTGACCTTTGACTACATGGATGAAAAAATGGTAAAGAAAATACTAGTTACACTAATACGACCAAAATTGGAATACGCAGTCACTATGAACACCTAGTACAAAAAAAAAAAAAAAAATAGAATTCAAAGATGGCACCAACACTTTGCGATTTGACATACGAAGAAAGATTGGATAAACTAAATTTATCAACCCTGGAACAAATAATAGAAATAGGTGATTTGATAACCATTTACAGAATTATGAAAGGGATGGAAATTCTTGATAGTGATGACCTACTAAAATGTGACAGAATAAATACAAGAGAACACGAGAAGAAACTTAAGAAAGACAGTTACAGAAGAGATCTGAAAAAGAATATCTTCTCACATAGAGTGATAGATATCTGGAACAAACATAATGAGAAAACAGTGAGTGCTAAAACTATACAGGACTTTAAGAACTGGATGCGGAAAGATACAACTGCGGGTCCCTACAAGCACAGCTCTTCTCCCACAAAATACAACTAGGTACAACTAGGTAAACACACACACACACACACACACACACACACACACACACACACACACACACACACACACACACACACACACACACACACACACACACACACACACACACACACACACACACACACACACACACACACACACACACACGCACACACACACACACACACACACACACACACACACACACACACAGACACACACACACACACACACAAATTCACACACATATATATACATGTATATATATATATATATATATTTACATTTATATATATATATATATATATATATATATATATACATATACATATACATATACCAAAGGCTTTTCCCCCTTCCAAGGGAGGTAACCCCCCCCCCAAAAAAAAAAAGGCATGAAAACCATTCCCACCCATTTCAGCCCTACATACTACACTCCCATCCACTCCCCTTCCCTCACTCTTATATTGGCTCCTCCTGAATGACGGGTCATCCTTGCATTTCGCCCACTACTCTGAGTTAGAAGAAGTGTCGCAAGACACAGCACATCCACAGCAAGGCTGTTTGATTAAATCGGCGAGTCTGTTTCTCCGTCCCCTCATACAGAAATAGAGGGGATGGGCTTCGTCAATTAATTTTTCACACACACTCCCTCACACTGCCACCCTGAATAGGAAGTGACCTTCCCTTATACCCTCTTTCTCCTAATATTTTTTGTATTTAATATCAGTTATTCTGTAATGCAAACCATTCTTTCTGAAGAAGCATCACTGTGCGAAACTAGTCAAGGAATAAACCCCTGTTCTACTCGTGTGTTTCCCTCTACTCCTCATATATATGTATATGTATGTATATATATATATATATATATATATATATATATATATATATATATATATATATATATATGTGTGTGTGTGTGTGTGTGTGTGTGTAATAAAACCACTTGGAAAATAAAATGAAAGGTGACCGAACGTTTTCGTCTATTTAAGACATTTTCAAAGGTGACCTTTGAAAATGTCTTAGACGATAACGTTCGGTCCATTATTTGCTGTCGAGTATTATATATATATATATATATATATATATATATATATATATATATATATATATATATATATATATATATATATATATGTATATCAGTGGTCACCTTGTGATGAAATTATTTTCTGCAAACAAAATGTTGTCGAGGGGACTACGATGGAGACACGTTTACATAAATCTCTGAGACATGCGTGCAGAAGGAAGGAAGGAAGTTGGTGGGGTAGGTTTGGGTATCTGCAACTAATGCACAGCAAATGTATGACGCACGCAAGGCCATTGAGACACGTAAAAGATGTCGCAAAATTATTTGGATCTCATGAGGTATTCGTGATATAAGATACTACTTCAATTTGCAAAAATGAGTTATACTAAGCTGAATAAAATCATTTGGTGTCATCAAGAATAAAATACATAGAATCGTCGCACACGTGCGTACACACACATACACACACACACGCACACGTGTACAAAGCTAAATACCTGAAGTGTCGCAAGGACATATGACGCAAAAAGAATAAAAGATGCAAAGCTCCATCAGAGGGAGAGAATTCGACTTACATACGTTTGGAGCAAACTGAGTAAACGTAATAAAAATTGATCAACAAATCCATATGTAAACTAAAAAGTAACACACGAAAAAAATCAAGAGAAGCGTGTTCCACAGGCACAAGCAGGAGTGAATTCAAAGCTAAAAGGCCAAACGGGAATACGGTCGACATATTCCAGTCTCACAAAGAAAAGAGAAGATACACACACACGCACTCCATCGGCCAACCACACACTTGAGTGAGTAAACATGACCACGCTCCAATGAACAAGACAAAGGACACACTACTTGCAGGGCCTCCCTGGCCAACCACGAAGAAGACACAAGGTGGCTTAGGAACCTACGTCACAGCCGCAGGCGGGGGCGGACCGAGTACGACACGAGAGACGAGACGGGCACAGCCCCCGAATCAGCGCATGACGACGCCCAGTTCCTGTCGACGGTCAGCGGGGGACTGACTGACTGACTGAGACCACACTCCTGTCAACATGCGCGAGACCTTCTCCCTTCGGCACCGTTCTCCACCTCCTCCTCCTCCTCCTCCTCCTCCTCCTCCTCCTCCTCCTCCTCCTCCTCCTTCACCTCCTCCTCTCCTCCTCCTCCTCCTCCTCCTCCTCCTCCTCCCTGGACTTTCACCTCTCTTCCTCTTTCTCTCCTTCCCATCCCTCCTCTTTTTTCTGGTCCTCATTCATTTTTAGCTTTCTTCTCCTTTTCCCTCCTATTTACCCTCCACTTTCTCCTTCTTCTCCCTCACCTCCTCTTTCTTCTACTCCTCTTCCTCTACCTTTAGTTTCCTTCTGTTCTTCCTCCTTGTGTTCTTCATCTTCTTTTCTCTCTATCTCTCATTCTTGGAGGCATTTTGTTTTTACTTTACAGGTTCCCTTTTTAATACTACCTCAGTTTTAACTATCATCTGCTCATCTAATACAATACATACTTTACGATTATATAGCAGCTAAGAATAACATATCTAGGCCAGCATGGTGGAACAGAGGCTGTATCGATCGCCAGGGGATAGGCCGGCAGTTCTGCACTGGACCTCAAAGGTCGAACACTACCTAATACCAGACGCTTCTATTAAAGAGAGGAATAAATTCGGGGAGTGATGGGGGTCTCGGTCGACTGTGAACTGGTTTTGTGACGGGTCCATCTCCTCGCCTGGTGCGAACCGTTCAATATTATCCAGAGGTATATAATTTATGGCCACGAAAATGTTTGTAATTCTTTACTTTGCCACGGACTTCTGGCCTACATTTCAAACTATTTCTGAACTACTTCCCACTGACCTTTATTCGACCACCACCACCTCTTCCTCCCCTCCTTCTCTTCTTCTTCCTTCACCTTCATCTCTTCCCCAGCTTTATTTATCGAATTAAAGATATCTAATCTCCCCTTCCCCCACCTTTGTGCTCCTCTACCTCCAGCGTTCTCCGCTTATACAACCCACCGATCGAACCGACACCTCCTTTTCACACTCCACCAACTACTCCTCCTTTCTTTGGACTAATTGGACTTGCTCCTCCTCCTTCACTCTCTCCCCCTCCTCCTCTTTCTTCTATTCTTACTCCATATCTCTACTCCATATCTACACTGGAAGCCCCATTCACTCCACAAATTATTTCTACTCCCACTCCATGTCCTCCCTCTCCGTTGTCACTCCTGGGCCTTTCCTCACCTTTGATATTATCCTTCCTTTCATCCCCTCATCCCATCCGTATATTCTTTCAGATCTTCCTCACTGTCGCTTCTATTAAGATTCTCACATTCTCTCAAGTCAGTGGGCTCGTAGCCTCATCTTCCTTAGCTTATTCTTCACTGTCAGTCCAGAGCCATGGACAGCAACCATGCTCACATCGAGGCAAGAGAGGAAGAAAGGAAGGGCGGCTGAAGTCAAAGTTCCAACTTGAGACTCCGTTGAGGAAAGGATGCTCGGATGAAAGAAAATAGCGTTCTCACTGTTGATATTTCATGGTGTTATGCTCCGCACATGATGTTCGAGCCTAATGATTGAACACAGGACCTTCAGAGCACCAGCGGGACCCAGTCGGATATCAATAGTACATAAGACTAGAACCTTAGTATTAACACACACACACACACACACACACACACACACACACACACACACACACACACACACACACACACACACACACACACACACACACACACACACACACACACACACACACACACACACACACACACACACACACACACATACACACACACACACACACACATACACACACACACACACACGCACACACACACATACACACACACATACACACACACACACACACACACACACACACACACACACACACACACACACACACACACACACACACACACACACACACACACACACACACACACACACACACACACACACATAAGAACATAAGAATATAAGAATAAAGGAGACTGCAAGAGACCATAAGGCCTACACTAGGCAGCTCCGTATCCATCATCACCTGTCATCCCCATCCATAAAGTTGTCTAATCGTTTTTTTTAAACAACTGATAGTTTCAGCGCTTACTACATGGTTACTAAGTTTATTCCATTCATCGACCACCCTATTAGTAAACCAATTCTTGCCTATTTCCTTCTTAAATCTAAATTTGTCCAGTTTATACCCATTACTGCGAGTCCTGCCCTCTTGTTTTATTATAATGACCTTATTTGCATCACCCTTGTTATAGCCTTTGATCCACTTGAACACTTCTATTAGATCACCCCGCACTCTGCGTCTTTCCAGAGAGTGTAAGTTTAGGTGCCTAAGCCTCTCTTCGTAAGGCAAATTTCCGAGTCCATGTATCATTTTGGTCATTCTTCTCTGTACTGATTCTAGTGAATTTATGTCCATTCTGTAGGACGGAGACCAAAACTGTACCGCATGGTCAAGGATAGTCTAACTATCGCTAGATAGAGTTTGATAATTACCTCTGCACTCCTATTCGTTATCGTCCTAGCAATGAAACCTAATGCTCTGTTAGCTTTATTTCTGGCGCTAATACACTGCTTCCTGGTTTTAAGGTCCGGACTCACCAGAACTCCCAAGTCCCTCTCGCACTCAGATTTTTCTAAAAACGTGTTATCTAAGATGTATCTATTTTCGGGTTTGTGTAGCCCTACGTTTAACACGCTACATTTAGAGATATTGAAGTTCATTTGCCATTTCTCCGACCATGTTAACAATCTATTAAGATCATCCTGCAGAATCTCTGCGTCGTCTCCTGACCTAATTAGGCGTCCTATTTTAGTGTCGTCCGCAAACTTACTAACATCTCTATTTATCCCATCGTCTAAGTCATTTATATACATAATGAACAACAAGGTACCCAAAACCGAGCCCTGGGGGACCCCGCTAGTAACATTGCCCCATCTAGATTTTATTCCATTTATGATGACCCGCTGTTTTTTGTTACTAATCCAAGCTCTAATACATTCTAACACTTTTCCTCCTATGCCATGGGCCTTGATTTTATTTAGTAGTCTCTGGTGAGGCACCTTGTCGAACGCTTTGCTAAAGTAAAGATAAATAACATCGTTATTTTCATTGTTATCTGACGCCTTATATACTTAAGTGTAAAAGGATAGAAGATTAGTCACACATGACTTACCCTTGGAGAAACCATGCTGTGTGTCCTCGTGCATGTTTGATTACATATAATTCAGGATTGAGGCGGTCCTCGCTTGCGTGGCCCCGTGAGTTTTGAACATAAACATGAACGCCCACGTGATGGCTCGTCTCAGTAAAGGCTTAGTTCAATGTGATTACATTTAAGATGATTGCTTACTAACGCTGTGATGCGTCTGTTTAGGTCTTGCACGAGGTGAACCCGAGGCTCTATCAAATGGCTTCTGGCGCTTCTGCAGATAACCCGAACACAAGGGGCAAAGGTGACGGGTCCTAACACAACTAAGCGCATCCTGGCGTAATATTCCTACCTATGGTGTGATTAGCGATGGTTCTTGCTTTCTTTCGTTTTTATTTTTGTGGCACAGACTGATTTAATTATATATATATATATATATATATATATATATATATATATATATATATATATACTATATATATATATATCAACCACAATGCACTTTAATTCTAAGTCATCAACATCGGGTGTCCCGTGGAGGTTACATGCAGAAATTAAAGCGTGGTACGACCAAGGACTCGAACCTGGTTAGCGCGTAACAAGTGCTGTAGTGACTTAAACCATTGCTTCATCATGAGAGATATAAGTTGAACGCAACTTTTCTTATATATATTTGTATGCTCGAGTCATACATACATACACGAAATTTTGCGTTCAACTCATTTCCATTATGATAGTACAACTGGTAAGTATACGAACGCGGGAAATTATTTATAGAAAACTGAATGGGTCTCAGTGAATAGCGATATATTTTTATCAACCACAATGAACTTCTTTAATTCTAAGCCATCAACATCGGGTGTCCCGTGGAGGCTACATGCAGAAATTGAAACGTGGTACAACCAAGGACTCAAACCTGGTTAGCGCGTAACACGTGCTGTAGTGACCTAATCGATTGTTCCATCAAGAGAAATATAAGTTGGACGCAACTTTTCTTATATATATTTGTATGCTCGAGTTACATACACATACACAAATATTTGCGTTCAACCCATCTCCACTATGATAGAACAATGGGTTGAGCGCAAAATGAGTTGAACGCAAAAATGAGTTGAACGTTTCAATTTCTGCATGTAACCTCCACGGGACACCCGATGTTGATGGCTTAGAATTAAAGTGTATTGTGGTTGATAAGAAATGTATAGCTATTCACCGGAACCCATTCAATGTTGTACATATATATATATATACATATATATATATATATATATATATATATATATATATATATATATATATATTAATAAGAGAGGCTTTCAGCCATAGACCTAATGACCATAGACAAGAGAGCTTCAGGCGATTTCATTCCACTGGGTCCAGAGGCCTCCCCGGCGCTGCATATAATAAAAGATTCAGAAGGTAGCACGTGCACAGACGGGTCGAGACTTATAAAGCCGGGTTTTATGCCCTGCTTGAACCACACACCTGATGCAATAAAGGATTCCACAACGTCTTGACGCAAAAAAGGCCAAAGCAACACAAAAATAAGGTGCCTCCCATTACACCCCACTTCATCCCTGCGTCCCCATGGCTGCCCCGTGCGAGACAAAAGCTAAGAGAACAGTGGGTACCAACTTGAAGTCTTCAAGTGTCTTCGGTGTAGAAAGGGGAGGAGGAGGAGCCGTCGGAGTAGAAGGAGGAGGAAGAAGAAGAGGAGGAGGAGAAGGGAGCGTCCTGTTGATACTCTCCTTCTGAAGACATCGAAACCAAAGACAGGAGAACACATATCAAGTGGGAAAAAAGATCGAAAGCCTCCTATTGGAAGGAAAGAGAGATGGAGCGTACTGGCCGGATCTTGCAAAAGACAATGGGGAAGGGGCGAGGCAGATTCCAGAAAATCTGGTGTGAGAGCAATTGATGTAGACTAAGGACAGTCTAAAGGGTTCGCCTTTTTTCATCAAGGTCCTTGAATGAACAATTCAACGGCACAGGCGAGCGAGTGGCGCACAAAAACATTACTTTCGTTGTCTGGAGGAGAACACTCACATGCACATGTGCGTGCACGCACGCAAGTCAGTGCGCATGCATGCACACACATGTGAACATACACAAAAGCACATGCTCACCAAAAATACACAACAGATACAAACACAAACACGCATACACACACACACACACACACACACACACACACACACACACACACACACACACACACACACACACACACACACACACACACACACACACACACACACACACACACACAGACACACACGCGCGCGCGCGCACACACACAAACACACATACTTGAACTTTAGATATCACAATTTTACTTGAATAAAATTGTTAAAAAAATAATGGATGTAATGCCCTTAAGTTCTTCGTCACAAGATCCTGCCGCCAGATGATTTTAATCTTTTGCCGACACCTAGAACGAAATATGTAAAGGCGTGGAAAGGCAGCGAGTTACTACATATCTGGAGGTGACGTGATTGGACATTTGTCACATTTTTTCTGACGGGTATGACGTCATCGGAAGTCGTCTCTGAGTACTGGGCGACGATGGTAGCGATCCCGTTCAGCGCAGTGACGTAGCTCCGAGAAAGAAAGTCTAAGTAGCCGTGGGACTGAGCTTTGGATGAAAAGGGTATCTGCCGCTTGAGAATTCCTTCAGATGGCTGTCTTTTTAGTTCCATCGAGTCATCCCTTCTTAAACCGTAACAAGATCTAAAAGGTGCGTCATTTTATATAAGAGTATACAAATGTACATTGAAATTTGGCACATTATACCCGTAGACTAATTCAAAATAATATTATACTGTGTTACAAAAAATGATAAGTTGTCTATGTTTTTTTTAACTGAATTAGGATATTTTTGCACCACTGCATAAAAAAATGACATCTACTTTTCTCAATCAGGTCAGGTTTTTATGCTAATTTGATTTTTATAATTCCGATCTTCTGATTGAATTGATTACATTTTTGTGACATCATCTGTTGATTTTCGTTAATATTTCTCATCCAAAAAATGTTTTAGGAGAAAAGAATCTAACAGAATGTATTTATCAAATGTTCCAAACTTCAATTTCTGTAAATTGAATAATAGACATTGATAAAGGTAAGTACATGTAAATTTAACGTTGCGACGTCATTGTGCACAACTCAGGGCAAAAACTTCCGCTCATCACAGTGAGCTACAGGACGACGTGCTGATACAAGATCAGGATACTTGAGGCTGCTTCGGTTCTTTCTATTGATTCCAGTCACATCATTAGCGCAGAAGTAGCAGTCAGTGACATGGTTTGTCGGCTCCCTTCAAACCATAGGAAATCCAGATTTCAGAGAAATCTTCTTGCCTTTGGTCCACTGACGTACTGACGTAAATACTCGGTGCATGACTTGCATACCATGTGTGGCGCCAAATCTTCATCCTGGTCACCAAGTTAAATACCAAGATAAGAATGATAAGCGCGCTTTATGAAACTTGCGACTAGATTCCTGTAAGGTACAAAGCTGTATTCACCGCAGGTGTAGCAGAATACGTCAAGCTTATTTTTGCAGGATCTTCTAGTCGAAGCCATTTCATTCACCTGTAATATTTATACACACACATATGTATATATATATATATACATATATATGTGTGTGTAAATATATGTATATCTATGTATATATATATATATATATATATATATATATGTGTATATATATATGTATATATATACATATATATATATATGTATATATATATATATATATATATATAATATATTACATATATATAATATATATATATATATATTATATATGTACATATATATAATATATATATATATATATATATATATATATATATATATATATATATATTCGTAAATAGCTGGAGTCCAGGAACCATTTTTGGAAGAAAGTATACGCTGGACTCGTCGTTTGCCAATTTATTCCGACGTTTCGAACCCTGTCCGGGGTTCGTCTTCAGGGTGATACAGTGGTAGCAATAGGAAATCAATATAAAGGGGGTCTCCCTCGTACACTGGGACAGGTAACCCCAGTAACCGTTACATTCCAGAAACAAACACAAGTAGAACATATAAAAAATAAAAACTATAATACAGAATTATACATACATCCATAAAATAAACCCGCAAAGAGTTTACAATAAAATAAATAAGAAAATATAATGAAGATTGAAAAACTCTACACGCTGCACGCTGGGACACACCACGTGGAACAAATGTCCCACGAAGCATGTACCGCCACAGACCAAAGAAATTGGAACAATAAAGTGGACGAAAACAGTCTCTCACCGTTAATAACTTACATAAACGGAATGTTATTAATACAAAACACACACCTAAAAAACAAATTACCGTCATAATAATACAAATAAAACACACAACAAAAACAAATTATAATGAATGTTTCCTCTCCAGCCTCTCCTTCGGTGCCTTTTTTCAATCTTCATTATACTTTCTTATTGATTTTATTCTGAATTATTTTGCGTGTTTACTTTATAGTTTTATAGTTTTTATTAGATTTTTAGTATGTTCTACTTGTGTTTGTTTCCGGAATGTAACGGGAGCGAAGGACAGGTCGGAGAGGAAACATTCATCGTAATTTGTTTTTTGTTGTGTGTTTTTTGTATTATTACGACGGTAATTTTTTTGTGTGTTTTGTATTATTAACATTTTATTTACGTAACTTATTAACGGTGAGAGACTGTTTTTGTTCACTTTATTGTTCCAATTTCTTTGGTCTGTGGCGGTACATGGTTCGCGGGACATTTGTTCCACGTGGTGTGTCCCAGCGTGCATCGTATAGACTTTTTCAATCTTCATTATATTTTCTTATTTATTTTATTGTAAACTCTTTGCGGGTTTATCTTATGGATGTATGTATAATTCTGTATTATAGTTTTTATTTTTGATATATTCTACTTGTGTTTGTTTCTGGAATGTAACGGTTACTGGGGTTACCTGTCCCAGTGTACGAGAGAGACCCCCTTTATATTGATTTCTCATTGCTACCACTGTATCACCCTGAAGACGAACCCCGAACAGGGTTCGAAACGTCGGAATAAGTTGGCAAACGACGAGTCTAGCATATACTTTCTTCCAAATACATACATACATATATATATATATATATATATATATATATATATATATATATATATGTATACACACATATTTATATATATATATATACATATACATATATATATGTATATCTATCTATCTATCTATCTATATATATATATATATATATATATATATATATATATATATATATATATGTATATATATATATATATATATATATATATATATATATATGTATGTATATATATATATTTTAGATATTTTTTTATTGGGCACACGTAAATCTCGTTCTTCTTTGATGTTTAGAACAAAATCATCTTTTGAACACATACGTGGATGTCAAGGAGTGCTTCTGGTTTCTGATGTTTCCTAGATTTTAACTCCTTTTGCTTCGGATGTTTCATAGAACCGTAAAGGGTGGAGGGTGTCCAAGAGTAGCATTGTCGTCTTTAGTCTTACATCAGACAATTAAGGCATTGGGTGTCCACCATTCTGAAAACATCACACTAATTGTCATTCATAACTGAAACTTGACGTTCGTCAGAATAAAATTGGTGATAAAAAAATGTCAGAAGGAGCGGCGCGGTGGTGTAGTTCCTCGCTGTTCAGATTCTACCCTGTCACCCTGCCTTTCGACCAAATACCCCCGGTGGAATGCCACTAATGGCACGTGTCTGCATGACTGATATTAATTCTGATCAACAGAGAGGGTACAGCAGTCACGCACAATGTTGTATTTTTAAACATTTTGCTAAGCCTGGCGAAAGTTTTCAAACATTGGGAGAACAGGATTTTACCATTTTTCTTTTCTGTCAAGGTCATCTGACGTCAGGCATCTTTATTCAGCTGGGGGTGGGGGGTAGGAAACTTCGGGTCAAGGCAGTACCTGTTGGTTGGATGGGAGAGGGATCCTTCATTGTAAAAATGCAGTTTGGTGGCTGAAACTCACCATCAATAAGCACTTTGACAGATGGTACTCACCCACAGCTGAAAGCTCAGTAAGAGTAGACAGAATATTTTTTTTCTACAAAAACATTATATTCACCCATTATACTGTAGAGCCGACGAGGACGTACTTAGAAAAATCATCCGCAGAGACTTGAAACCAACCAACGAC
This sequence comes from Oratosquilla oratoria, assembly GCF_046742065.1. Classification (NCBI taxonomy): domain Eukaryota; kingdom Metazoa; phylum Arthropoda; class Malacostraca; order Stomatopoda; family Squillidae; genus Oratosquilla; species Oratosquilla oratoria. The sequence goes on from NC_134809.1 coordinate 39,882,423, forward strand.
AACGACAAAAAAGATCTGGTCATTTTCTACAAAAATATGAGGACATCCCAACTCCTTATTTAGAATAACCCTTACTAAAGTACCCCGGAACTTCAGCGTAGCCATCTTTTACATGAATACACCTGCAGGAAAGGGAACTGTGAAGCCCTTAATGAAACGTACATAGGAATGACTACGACGAAGCTCACTAGGCGACTCACACTTCACCTCTCCAACGAAGCCATCAAACGACACCACGAAGACGTACATCAGACCCCACTGACAAGGAAGAACTTGGAGGAGGGCATTACGATCCCACAGACAGAAACCAACAACACACGCCTTCATATTCTGGAATCCTAGTACATAAAAGAAAGAAACCCTGCCATGAACAGACAGACTCCAGACCCATTTACTATCGCCACATCCAAAGAAGTTGAGCTCCGTTATAGGTTTACGGCCATTTGGTCAGTGGGCGGCGCTACGCGTCCTGCCTCCTGATTGGTTGACCGGGTCAGCACTGAAGCGTTTGTGATCCGCGTATTGTGTATAAATACTCGACCCTTGCACATTGTATTCATTAGCGCTGAAGATGCCTAACTGTTAGGCGAAAGCTCTGCATTAAATAAAAAAAGATAGTTCCCATGCCTTTACCTAAACCTCCATTCTTCCTTCCATTTCTTCCTAGTGGAAGGAAGGTGCCGAGGCTAATTGAGTCAGGTAACCATTGACCTCGCGATAATTTTGTATTGTTTTTTCCGAGGTACATAACGATTCTAAAAATTTGGATATATATATATATATATATATATATGTATATATATGCATATATATATATATATGTATATATATACATATATATATATATATATTAATATATACATACATATATATATATATATACACATATATATACATACATATATATATTTATATATACATACATATGTATATATATATATATATATATATACTGTGTATATATTATGGTAGTACCATTCCAACCCGAGGTGTGATTTCCTTCCCAAATGCGGATTACGATGGCATTTATCTTTTCATATGAACATTATTTGTTGTTCCGATATCCTGGTACTAATGTTACGACCATCTGGCCAACACAGGTATTATCGCAAAAGTGGTTACTTAGGATGACCCACGCACCTGCCTCGCTATAGGTGACCACTTCTTGTAAATTATTTAAAAGTTTGTGAGGTAGCTTGTTGGGATATGCATTGGTGGAGCAATGAAAAGCGTGCTCGTTTCGCATTCACTTTGTCGTGTGTTCGAATCTTTCCGATTCTCATAAAAAGGCAGTACTGATCTTCTGACATATTTCGCACCATATATTCCCCATTATCCCCAATCCACTTGGCTTGCAGAAGACGACTATTTTCGCTGCTTCTGTTTGGTTTTCTTTTGGTAGATGTTTTTAAGATCATTGTGCTGTCGAGTCCGGGCAAGGCAAATGTTGCAGGCCCGGTGCTCTGTTTGCCATGGGAGATCGACTGGAAATGGGGAATCCTCATGAAGAGGTAAAAGCCGAGGTTCCTACGCCAGGAGGCGCGTAGTAACTGCGGCCGAAGCCATCACCTTTGACCTACGTACACACTTTGGGGACTATTGTTGGGGTCAGGAAACAGTCATTGCCGGGAATCGGAGGAAAAGAATTATTCATAATATTTTCATAAAAGTAACAGTGGTTACCAATGTAGTTTTATTACCACGTGCGTGCAGTTTTATTTATACTAGACCATAATAGAAATGTCAAAGCGCAAATCTTCCAGTCCAGATCAAGTGAACTCCTAACTTACGTTAAATTAACATTGAAAGTCTTTCAGAAATAACTTTTAGCTTGGAATAATAATTAATATTTTCATCTCTACTTTGGAAGTTATTATGGATACAGGCTAATATTCTTCAAAAATTCACTTGCACACGCACACACACACACACACACACACACACACACACACACACACACACACACACACACACACACACACACACACACACACACACACACACACACACACACACACACACACACACACACACACATGTATGCAATAAAACACTACAAACGTGTTTTTATATTCGAAGTAATCACCAGGAATGATAAACTAACGAAGCAGGGTACTTTCATATATTTATATCTTCAATGCTAGTATAAAGAAGAAATTACAGTAGAAAGAAAAACTTACAGATATATGACAGGATAAGCCATGGTAAAGAAGGAACTCGAAGAGGTAGTAGGAGAGGTACGCATGATTTTATCGCTGTATTCTATAAACAATTGGAACAATTGCTAACAACTGGTACATTTTTACAATTTAGACAATTTAGAAATTTCTTTGCATATATAACTATCTAATTTGCACAGAACTTGATGGAGGTTTACGTTTATATTCATACTAGATTTGATCAAACTGCATTCAACTATTTTTTTCTGTGATGTTCTTGTTATATCTAATGACTTTGGCGTTATCCTAGTCAACTGGGTGGTTAAAATTGCTTATGTGAATGAAAGTATTGCTAGATTAGTTTCCCCCTTTATCATGTTTCTTGCGTTAGGTGATTAGTTTTGTGAGTGTTTTTGGCAGTCTGATGAACATAAAACTGATTACAAGATTTGCAAGAATTTTTTACACACACCTTTATCATAATTGACGGAAATATTTTTGTGAAAATGTTTTACAGTATTCATGTTGTAAAAATAAAATTGAAATTAAAATTGCGTAACAAATATGGGATGTCCTGCAAGTTTGATTGGTAAGGTAAAACGAAAATACTTTTCTTGCTGAATATTTGTTTTGGCTGGGGGTTGTAGAAAGTTATTTTGCCACAATTGTTAGCCGTATCAATCAGATGCCTATGATATCTCAGCTTATGGGCAATATCATATATATATGTGATTTCATCATCGAAGAACTCGGCTACAAATGAGCAAAGCCTTGAGGAACCTGAAAGAAAAAAACAGATCGTTTCTCGCCATCAGGATGTGAAGAATAATAGTGTGCATATGAACAAACATGGGTAGGTTGGCGAGATAAATCGAACTTCAACCCACTTTCATGGCGATAAATATAACAATCAAAGAAAGGCAAAATCTCTTTCTTCTCATCTTCAGCGTGAAATTGATCAAATTCACTAGATTGTTCATCTTATATAAAACTAATTTACATTTACTTATATGAGTCAGGTCTAACCTGTTCTTAACGTGGGGAGTTGAAATAGTTCGAAATACCTAAGAATTGTTTTAAACCATTTCGAGAGTTTGTAAGAGGCTGAAACTACTGAAGAAATAATTGGTCTCACAGAGTTATTTATCTTATGTGTCTTAATCAAATAATACATGCTAGGTAAAGGAAGGCTGATAGAAATAAACTTCTTGATCAGTTCACTGTTTTCTTTTAGTAAAACTTCTATTTTTGTTGTTGAAATGTTTATTCGCTAATTCTATGGGATTTTTTGTAAGTTGGACATAAGTATATTGGTCCTTGAGTAGTTTTTTTGGATAATCCTTCTTGTTCACAATTACTACAAAATTATACTAATTAGCTTTAGTAATATGAAAGTCACTGTCTTTTTTGAGAGCGATAGTTAGAAATTAGGAAGCGTTCTGATCAGCTGGTTAGTCAAACTACCAAAACGCTCACAACACAAATCACTCAGCACAAAAAATAAGTTAGACAAGGAATCCAATCTAGTGATATTCTAATTCTCTCGTTCACATGAGCAGTTTTTAATACCCAGTTGATTGGAGGTCAAAGTCATTGTAATTAACAACAGCATTACGGAAAAAACATTGCAATCCGATCAAGTCTTTTATGGGGATAAACGCTGAAATTTATCAAGGTTTGTACAAATTAGACATATATGTATGCAAAGATATTTCAAAGTTGTTTAAATTGTAAAATTGTAATATTTGTGAGGGATTATCTCAATTATCTATTGATTACCAGAACGGCGGTAAAACTGTATCTCTTCCACTACCTGAATTCCTTCTTAACCAGGGCTTACTCAATTATATATTTCTGTATTTTTTTCATTTCTGCTATAATTTCTTCTTTGTACCGGCATCGAAGATGCGAATGTACGAAATTGCTCTGCTTCGGTAGTTTATCTTTCCTTGAGCCTATTCCAACACACACACACACACACACACACACACACACACACACACACACACACACACACACACACACACACACACACACACACACACACACACACACACACACACACACACACACACACACACACACACACACACACACACACACACACACACACACACACACACACACACACACACACACACATATATATATATATATATATATATATATATATATATATATATATCACAAATCAATTTTAATTCCATGCTATCGCAGTCGAGACTGAAGAATCGCTCAATGGAGGCACCAGTCACTGTAACTTTGTTACGGGTTAGCTGGGTTCGAATCCTCGGCTCGTCCACGTTTCAATTTCCAACGGATGCCTCCATCGAGCGATTCTTCAGTCTCGACTGCGATGGCATGGAATTAAAAGTGATTTGTGGTTGAAAAAAAATATTAATTGATCACTGGAAACCATTCAGTGTACATTATATATATATATACATATATATATATATATATATATATATATATATTTATATATATGTATATATATATATATATATATATATATATGATCGCTAGGAAAAATAAACTAACGAAGCAAAGCGCTTTCGTATAATTACATCTTCAGTGCTGATATAAAGAAATAATTCTAAAAGAAAGAAACAAGGTACAGAATATATGACTGAGACATGATGAAAAAGGAATTCGGAGAGTTATTGGAAGAGGTACACGTGATTTTTACTGCCGTCTTAGTAACCAATAAGTATGGGACAACTGTTCACAACTGGTACATTACAATTTGAACAATTTAAAAATTTCTTGGCAAACGTAATTACTTGATTTGTACAAAATTGATGGAGATTAACATTTATTTCCTTACTAGATTTGATCAAACTGTATTCAATTAAATTTCTTTCTGTGATGTTATTGTTACATATGATGATTTTGTTGTTATCCCGGTCAACTGGGTGGTTAAAATTGTTCATGTAGTTAAATATACCGCTACATTGGTTTCCCTCTCTAACGTATTTCTTGTGTTGATTAATTCGTGCTTTGAGTGTTTTAGCAGTCTGACCAACATAAAAATGGTTACATGATTTACAAGGTATTCTGTACACATACCCTTTATCCCTATTAACGAAATTATTTATGGAGATTGTCTTAGTGTTCTTATTGTTAAAACCTACATTAATGTTAAAACTACGTAATAGATTTGGGATGTTTTGCAGGTTCGCTTGGTACGGTAAAACTAACATATCTTATTAAAAGTTTAAAATGAC
>NC_134809.1:39900308-39907808 GCF_046742065.1 Oratosquilla oratoria
GAAAGTACCAGTTACATCAAACTCATGGGTAAAGATACACATTGGTGGCGATACGTCGATGACATTCTAGTAGTGGTACCCGAGTTCGTCAATCTAAGACAGAAATTAACCCAATTAAATAACATAGAACAGAAAATACAATTTACATTAGAAGAAGAAATAAACGACGAAATTCCTTTTTTGGATATTATAATAAAGAAAACAGAAAACGGAATAAAATTCAAAGTATACAGAAAGCCAACAAACCGAGAAGATTACATTCATTTTTATTCAGCTAACAGTACTAGAGTAAAATCAGGGATAATAATCGGATTCAGGTTAAGAGCCCTAAGGATATGCAGCAAAGAATTTTTACAGTATGAACTTAACCATATCTTTAAAACCTTCCAAGAATTAGCATATCCTTTGGGCTTTCTTATAAAATTAAAACACAAAGCCATCAAAATTATGAAAAGGAGCACAACAGCTACAGATAACAGCACCAGCAAGGGCAAAATATTTATTTCAGTTCCTAACTCTAGATACGCACCATTAATTAGTATTTTTTTTTAAAGAACACCAGAATAAATTTAGTAGCATCAGCGGGGAAGAGAATTGGTGAGTTTACCAGAAATACGGAAATTTTGCAAGAAAATAAAAGTGTTGTTTACAGAATTCCTTGTACAGGTTGTGAGAAAGTTTATATCGGTGAGACAGGACGCGGCATGGACAAAAGATTAGAAGAACACAAGAGGGATGTGAAACATTACAGAACATCAAATGCCCTAGTAGTTCATATCGATGAAGAAAATAATTTGCCAAACTGGAAGGAAGCCCACGTTCTACATAGGAAAATTGGAAAAAAGAATAGGAAAGCTTTGGATGCGGCACACATTGCTACCGAGAATACCACAAATTCTCGTAAGGGGTTTATGTCCTGGGCTCAAACGTCCGCACAACTGGCGGTCGGCGAGTGTGGGGGGACAACGTGACCGGGGTGAGGTCACGCAGGTCGTCAGATCACCATGTAAGCTGTTGACGGACTTTGATTTTTATTCTGTATTCAGTCCACTGAGGAAGGCCCAAGAGGTCGAAACGTCTGGTTCTGAATAAAGCTCCATACTCTAGCCTTAACGTTTCATTTTGCCACCTCACCTCCATATTTGTCTGTCTTTACATATATATATATATATATATATATATATATATATATATATATATATATATATATATATATATATATATGCCTATTCTCTTGTATACAGACGAGATTAAATGATATTACTGTCTCTGTGTTGTTTAAGTTTTTGTTGAGAACTTCTATTCGTCTATATATACATATTCTCTTGTATACAGACGAGATTAAATGATATTACTGTTTCTGTATTGTTTAACTTTTTGTTGAGAACTTCTATTTGTCTTGCTAGTTTACGATGTTGGACTGTTAATTTGCTGAGTAGCTGTTCGTAAGTAGTTGTAGCGTTTCGGTCTTCTCTGGAGACCATCTTCAGGCTAATTGTTTGAGTGTATGTGTGTGACGTTTATATATTATATTGTTTATGTTTGCTTGGATTCTGTCGTGGAAAGCTGTCTTCCTGATTCGCTGCTCCATAGCCATCAGGAATCACTAGGGGAGGTCACATGCGCCTTTGTCTTGGGAGAATCTGGAGGTCTATGCTGTGTATGTTTATGGTTGACTTTAATTCTGCTATGTAAATTGCTTCAATGAGTGCTAGTCTACGAGAGTCTCTTTCTCTGTCTATTATTCTTGTTCCTTCTTCTAAGTTTTGGTGGGTGAGGGAAGTTTTATGTTTGGTGTTATGATGATTCTTAATAGCTCCATGTCGCAGGTGGCAAGTTAATCGTCTTATAAGTTTTGTCCTTGTCATCCCAATGTATGATTGAGACTCAAAGTTCTCAACGGTACAATTGTGTTAGTAAATGACGTGTTTTTCTTGCAAAGACGATGGCGGTTTTGGAGGATGGTTTCTCAGAAAAAGTTGTGACGTCTTTCGGGTCTTGTAGCATATGATCAGTGATACTTTTGTCCTCTGGGTCAGTGGCCTTGACTTGTTTTGTAATAATGCCTTTGAGGGCTTTTTCATCTGTCATGTATTCTGACGACATGTAATTTCTATAGTATATAGTGATATTTTCTTGTATTTGTGGGTGGGTTTGTTGGAAAACCAGTTGTTAATAGCTCGCTGTGTTGCTTCGTTGATTAACCTGTTGCTGTATCCATTGTTAATAAGGAATTGGGTAAGTCTTTCCAGTCCTGGATGTGTATCTTTCCACGTGGAGCAGTGTGATATGGCGCGTCGTATAATGCATTGACAGTAAGTATCGTTGAGGGCATTCACTTTTACCATTGAGACAGAGGCTTTTGTTGTTGGGTTTTACGTACACTAAAGTAGTGTACTTGTTGTTATGACTAGTTACCAAGACGACGAGAAAGGGTAAGCGGCCATTGTTCAATTCTTCGAACGTAAATTAAGACCGGGTTATAAAAATAATGGTTCCCAAGCTATCTTATATGGCGACGCCCCCATTTTACTTCCAGCAGACCCGTAGGTCCCCTACACATGCCTTTTTGTACTTATATGATTATGTATTTTTTCTATTTATCTATTTTCATTTATATCTTACAGAAAACGGGCTAGGGTGACTGACGGAATTATACCTAATTAGTACGATAGAATCTTATTCTTGGAATGATTCCACTATTCTTATTAAACAATGATTTTTGAGAAGATGACTTCACGCCTCCGTTGTATCCTCCTAATGCTTCCCAGGTGGGGAGGGCGCGCCCCGTAATTTGGGAACCACTGTCCTAGAGTAGCCCAAAGATGAAATGTCTAACGTGGGCCACAGCGTTGAGGAGACCCACGAGGTTTGTTGCACGATGGTCTCGGGTCACGCCAGTGGAGCACACTTTGCGAGTTTGTGACAATTAGTCTCTCCTTTCCCACACGCGCACTCGATCCTCCAACGCCTACAGCTTCGGTTGACAACTGACGATTTGATACTTTTTTTCCCATTATTTCAGCTGGTCCACGTGTTGACTAGACATGGTAGCCTCTGCTGGAGTTCTTACGGGGAAGGGAGACTTATGACCGCATGCTGTCATATATAGTACTATTTTCTTTTCTTTTTTCACATTTCAGGCAACATTCGCTCTTCGGGGTGGCTAGGCATCACAGCCTCCGTAAGAGCTCGAAAGATTAATGCCTTTTTGACGTCACGCAGTGACTGTAATGTATTCTAAGCGCCTCTGACTTCTCGCCTCCGGACGCTGGCGCTCTGGCCCGCTCGGCTGGCCCAAGAACTTGTGCCCATGGGATAAAAAGAAAAGCCTCACAGCCATGGAAAAAGGGTTGTTTTCTCTTCTCGTGTTGGGGAGGGGGGAGGATTTACTAATTTCTGAATTTCCTCGACGGGAAAATGACATCATGCAACTCTCAAATAAACAAACGAACAAACACGACCGAAAAGATAACCTCCTTAGCGGAGGTAAACAAGTGTTTAAGATTAACCCCTTACGCACGGGATCTTGCAGCCTACCACCTCCTTTCAGCTGAATAAGATCGTGTGGCGCAAACCCGAACAAGGGGAGGGTGCCGGGGGACAGTCTGAGCCACGGCGAAGCGCCTCAGTGCGTTAGAGTGCTAAAAACCCCCACCAAGTGTCGGGTGATTCCATCACTCCATTGAGGTACGCAACTCCAAAGTGTAACTGGTGGCGGGGTCGAGTGGGGAAGGGGGTTTGCATCGTCTCGACTAAGAGTTCGTTCTGGAAATTATTAATAGTAATTGTAACAATGTTATTATTATCATTTTTATTATTACTTCTATTTTATTGTTATTATCATTTTTGTTTATTACATTTAAATATTTAAATTTTCATTTTTATCATCATTGTTATCATTACTATTGTTACAATTACTATTAATAATTTCTTTGTTATTAGTGTTATCATATTTAATTGTAAAATTTCATCATTGTTACGTTAGCCACAATGTAACGTTCACACTCGTCACCAACTATGGTAACTCGGGGAGGTGGTGAGGGCCACCCCATGTATATAATGCCCACAGCCCGTTTGTAAACCTATTCCTTTGAAAAAGCATACCTGCGAAACTAGTCAGGAATAAAGTCAAGACTAAGACTCCTGTGTTTCCTATTCCGCTTACGTCATACATATATATACATATATATGTATATATATACATATATATATATATATAAATATATGTATATATATGCTGGTACACTGTGACAAGTTGATGAAGGTGGATAAAGAAGTCTAGTTCCGAGTTTCTAAGTTTATTACTGACCGGTTTTGCTCTATGCTTCTCAAAACCGGTCAGGAGTAAACTCAGAAACTCGGAACTAGGTCCGTGACTTCTTTTTCCACCTTCATCATATATATATATATATATATATATATATGTATATATATATATATCTGTATATATATATATATATGTATATACATATTATATATATATATATATATATACACATACCGTATATACATATATACATATCTACATATCTACATGAAACCCCAACCCCACCCACCATCCGATAGTTAAGGCATATTCTGCCGTCAGCTTACTGGTTATTGCCCTGAGATTCTCTGACACGACACCTGTACCCCACGGTAGCTAGCAAGATTCCACGACATCAGCTCATAAGGCAAAAGTTCACAAGACTTATAATCGCAAAACAAAAGCTCACACAACTCAAGCTCACAAGAAAAAAATTCAGAAGACAAAAGCTCACATCCTGGAAAAAAACGACAAAAGCTCACACCCTTGATAATAATAATAAAACCAACAACAATAACAAAAGTTCACATCCTTAATAGAAAAAAAAACGACAAAAGCTCAGACGTTTTTATGTTTTCTTTATAAGATTACTTTTTATGTTATACGTAAAAAACCTCACACTTTTTTATGTTTTGTTTATTAAATTACTTTTCATATCATGTATGCATACATCAAACGGTACAAATACACAGTTAGAAATTGGAAATATTCATTCCAATCTGATGCTTTGGTCCATAGTAGAAAGTCCTCCATTGACCGACGCCCAGCTATTAGCTAGCTTTATTTATATGTAAAATACTACTGTGGTTGCATTTCTTCTTTCAAAATTGGTATATATCCTCTGAAAGACATCTTCCTTTTAGTAATACTTTTAGGTTTGGGATAACTATGGAGGACTTCCTTAGTGCTGTAGGGACCTGCATCACATTAGAGTGAATATTTCCGACTCTAACTGTATGGTATAAAAAAGTGATTCGATTAAGAAAATATGAATGAATGTTAGCTTTTATATGTATTATACACACACACAAACACACACACACACACACACACACACACACACACACACACACACACACACACACACACACACACACACACACACACACACAGCTCCGACTTAGTGCTTTGTCGCTTGGATCAAGGAAACGACTTGTTGTTGTTCTTGGAATGAGAGGGCTATGTAATCGAATGACCGGTAAGGTGTGAAATCCAGTTCTGGAAGCGCACAGTATAGCACGAAATGGAGGAAAGAAAAGAAGATAAAAGAATTAATGAACCGACTAAGAGAGGATTGGATATGAGTAGAGTGGAATCGCCACTAGGTGTGACACCAAATAGAACGTGTCTATGCGACACTCAAAGGTGGGAAAACAATATTTTTCGGGATTTCAAAGGGAAAGGGGAGCAATAGGAAAAGTTATGGATACAGAAAGAGAAACTAGGTTTAGCAGTGTACTAAGGAATCGAGACATCAACGACTTGATGGAAGAATTGATAGATCTAAAAATAGATTATAGAGCTTTGCACAAAGAAATGATAAATTTACATAGAACTAATGAGGAAATAATCAGAGTTGAATGATCTAAAAAGTGAACTAAGTATGATTAAAAGAGAAAATGAAAGAAAGGAAAACAAGGATAGAAACAAAAACAAAGAACTGAAGAAAGAGGTCAAAGAACAAATACAAGCAGTGACCAAAAAAGTGGGAGAATCAATCAAAGAGACGGATCTCCTTGAAATGAAAAATCAGTGGAAACAGAAACGTGAAAAAAAATACCTTTCAAAGAAATAATACAGCAATAGTTAGAGGAGAATGCTAAAGAAACAGCAATTAAGGTAATCAAATAAAAGAAAAACTGGGTGAGAGACACAGTGGATAAAAAGAAATGCATTGTGGTTTATGGTATCAAAGAAAAACATAATGTATACAAATACCAAAGAGAAAAAGAAGAGAAAGAAATTGCAAAGGAAATACTGAAAGAGGTTCAGGACGAGGGTCAAGAGTTGGATAAGGAAATCGACGAGGTGCATAGAATGGGCACATACTCTAGAGAAAAACACTATAGGCCAATGAAAATCAAACTAAGGACTCAAATGATAGCTGAAGAGATACTATCGAAAGCGGCAAAACTAGCTAACAGTGAAAATTACAAAAATGTGTGGATAAAAAAGGAAATGAGTGATGAGGAAATAGAGAAAGATAAGGCACTAAGAAATGAAGCTAAAAAAAAAAAAAAAAAAGAGAGAGAGAAGAACGGTGAATAAAAAAAAACGATTTCTTTTTAGAGTACTGGATCTGAAGCTGAGAAAATGGCACATCAGAAAAAAGGAAACATAAAGAAAGAGAAGAAAAAAAAAAAAAAGTGTCATACACAAACATGGATGGTATGATTTCTAGAATAAATGAACTAAATGACTATTTATTAATAGAGAAACCAGACATAATGGGAATTGTGGAGACAAAATTGAAAGGTCCTATGCAATCAAGTATTGTGGGACGACGTCTATACATCCACTGGGCGAAAAATAGAACGGATAAACATGGGGGAGGAGTCATGTTATCAATTAGAAAGGGGTTAAACGTGACAAAGATAACAGAAAGAAAAGATAGTGTGGAAATGTTATTGATTAAAGTTGTAAATTATAATATGAAAAGTAGAAAATTTATAGTAGTATATTTATTCCCAAAAACACAGGCTTGGTCTGATAGTGATCATTCCAGATTACTAGAAGACACAAAGTATGCATTATGAGTTACTGATAGATGGAGGAAACATAGTAATTATGGGTGACTTTAATGCAAATGAAATAAATTGGGAAGAAATGACAGTAAAAGATGGAGAGGAACTCTGGGGCAACACTTTATTGGATATGACCATTGATTATACATTGACTCAATGGATCAAGAAAAGTACCAGATATAGAAACAATGAAGAAACGTCGAGACTAGTCTTAATATTCACATCTGAGCCTGAAATCGTGAACAAAATAAATTACTCGTACAAGACACCAATTAGGAAGAGTGACCACATACTAATAGAGTTCGAACTAAGAACAAAATGATGTGAGGAGAAATGAGAAACATAGAGAAGGAAGATTAATATACAAGAAAACAAACTTTGCAAAACTTAGAAAAAAAATCAAAACGCTTATATATATATGTATATATATATAATATATATATGTAT
>NC_134809.1:39912808-39915308 GCF_046742065.1 Oratosquilla oratoria
TGAGCATCATATTTCAGACACAGATACGGGTTATATGGCACAACCCACGAATTGTCAACGATAACCTTTTCACCTTAATTTTCTTATAGAAATAATGTCCACCATCACCAACGGATCTTCTTTTATATTGAGGATAACCGTTATTCCCAAATAGAAGTTCTCCTCTACACGGTTTTGGAAATCCTTTACCGCATGTCTGCCCAGAGCTTTTTTCCCCGACACATATTTGACTCGTCAAAACCTTTACAGGGTCCGTGAATCATACATTTAGTTACGATTTCATACAGTCTTGGTTCTTTGGTTTTGTCGGGAATTTCTGCTGATATTATCTTTTCTACCATATCCGCGACTACCCGCTGTTCCATCCATAAAAGAATATGAACGTGAGGGAGACCTCTTTTTTGCCACTCGACACTGTAAAGATGGACTTTAACGCGCCCGAAAATATGTTTTTTTGTTAGATCATCCATGAGAGCGTCAACTTTCAACTTAAAAATTCGACTAACCAAATCAGGACGATCACATGGCTGGGTGAAAATAGACCCAGTTTGTTCCATCGCAATACAAAGTTCGTTCCATTGAGGATTCATCGTAAAAGTGAAAAAAAAAGAAAAAAAAAAAAATCCGGGGAACCATAATAAGTAAAAAACGCAAGCGCATCTTGTTGGGGTTGCTTCATGTATCTTGGCCCTCCGACAACTTGCTGGCATCCGTTGACCGGCGTGTTGTGCTTTCTCTCCTCGTAAAACATCGGCACGTTCCTTTCGAATTTCTTTTTGGTTGTCTTCAATAAAAGACAATTTGTAGGATTCTACTTTTACGTAATTATCAACTGTAAATTGTTGGAAAAGCCTTTGGCATTTAGTTAGGTAGTTGAAGACCCCTTCTCTTTCCATATACAACGACGAATAATACATAGAAGGAGTTAACCCGTTATAGAGTCTAGTCTCTTTTCCTGGTCTTCTGTTTTTTATCATCTTATAGGAATAACCCATATCTCCGTTAGGAAATAATAATGGGTATTGAAAACTGTCATAAAAGTAGCTCTTGTGGTTAAGGTTTTTTCGTGGGATACACGGAGTCTTCTTTTGGGGAATGTATTGAAATCATCAACGGGTCTCTCGAGGGATCCAAATTTACGATGTCCCCGACTTGTGAAGAAGAAGAAGACGGGAGATGATACATTCCTTTATGTTCATGGGTATTCATGCCTTCGGTTGCTTTCAAAGTTATAACCATTTCAGGTATACTTGAGTGCTTCTTTACGTGAATGCGAATAAGTTCCCTCGCAGATTCTATTTCTTTCAACATCCCAGAAAGACACGCGTTGTTAGCTGTCTTTTTCTTCTCTTTCACGTCGTTTTGTTGTTTTCTTATTTGATTGATTTTTTTCTTGTTTAACAGTTCTGGACAATTCATTTTTTCAGTACGTAATTTTATCTGTTGATCTCTACCGTAGTAGAAATATAGATCTAAGAAAGAACTATCTGTTTTCCAAAATGTTTTTTTCTGCACTACTTCATTATATTCGCTAATAAATGAGGTTTCAACAGACTGATTCTATGGTATATTTTCCCTTGAACCTTGTAGCACATAGCTGATTCAGCCGCGTTTTCAAACTTACTCGATGTCGAAAAAGATGTAAAAGAAAACATCAAGTTGAACCCACCTAAATATCGCAAAAATCGCTCAGATAAAGATGTGCCGTCATACAGTCTTTTAAACAAATCGTCTTTAATGACTGAGGGCACGAAGGGGGAGATTGACCGTCATTGCAACACACATTTTTCTTCTCTTTTTTTTCACATTAAAGCATCACAAAGCTTACATCTAAAATCTCCGATTCGGCCAATAGTATGCCGAGAGACTCCTTTTTCGTCGATTTCACGGAGAGCTCCGATATGTACGTCAAGCAGTACACGCGGATCTAGATCGGGCACCTTCATATGGCGTTGTCCGTCCTTTACGCATTTCAACCAAAATCTCTTTTTCTCCCTCTGAAAGTTCACGTATTTTTGTCTCATCCCTAACAGCTGCTCTAACTCTTTTGGCTGCTGCAATCGTTTTAATTTTTTCCTCTTTTCTTTTAGCCCTAGCTTTGCGTCTATTTTCCTTTTCTTCCAGCAATCTCTGTTTTTCTTGTGCTCTCTTTTCCGCTCTTGGCTTTTTGGCTGCCAATTCTTTGTCCTTCTCAATTTTTCGTCGTTCCTTTTCTTCTTTCTGAAACTTTTTTTGTTCCTCTCTTTGTTTCGCCTTTTCATCAGCTTGCTGACGTTTGTTCAGTTTTTTTTCGTTCTTCTCTTTGCTTTGCCTTTTCCTCAGCTTCCCGAAGCATGTTCATTTTTCTTTGATTTAATGCTTTTTCTCGCACTTTTTTGATGGCGTACTTGCTACCCCGTTTGGCACGTTGAGACCTATGAAATGCCCTGTCAAGATAGTTCATCTGATAATTTCTATGATCAGCTTTTCCATCGTTTGTTACAAACTCCCTATATCCAGC
>NC_134809.1:39920308-39925308 GCF_046742065.1 Oratosquilla oratoria
GAAGAAGGGAAGTGAATAAGGAAGAAAACGAGGAAAGAAGAAAAAAAAGGGATGAAAAGGGGAGAAAATAGGAGTGAGGAAATTTTGAGGCAGGAAGAAATACGCTCGTAATCTACTTAGGAGATATTCAGGCAAAAAGCTGATGGTGGGGGCAGCGGTGGCGGAGGGATGGCGGTAGTGGTGGTTAAGTCGAGGAGGAGATGTAGCGAGAGGTGAGGGTGAGGTGGTTAGAGAGAGGTGGAGGAGATGAGTGTCTTGGTGACAGAGGTAGTAGTGGTGGTAGTGGAAGTGTTGGTGGGAATAATTTGTTGTGGGTGGGAGGTGGAGTAATGGCTGTTGGCGGTGGTGGCTGTGGTGCAAGTCTTGTTGGCAGTAGTGGTGTCATTAATGACACCGAAGAGATATTGATGACGCTGAAAGAACTGTAGATAAAGCCGAAAAGATCTTGTGACAACACACTTAACGAAAAAGAAGTCTCTTTATTGCCAAGATAATCTTTTTCAATTGAATTCGCATTTGTTCATCATTTCATCGATGTAATTACCTAGTAGTTCATTTACATGTCTACTCATATTTTGTTTTTGTTTTTCTTTATTTTCCATTTTCTTTCCGTCTTCTATTCCGTGGCTTCTGCAGCAGCATCAGCCGCCGTCCTAGGCAAAGCGGCTCTTTCGTACAGGTCTCAATTTGTTGACGTTTCTGCGAAAAAGATGCCACTATTTTTTTTTCGGGTAACGTACTGTACATTAGCGCGTGAAAATAATTCACAAACAACTCTTCAATGGAGACGATGTTCTTTGGAACGAAAGATCGTCGTTTGCTACGACCCGGATGGAATGAATGACCGAAAAATCTCACACGAATTTACTTCCCGGACTCAAAAAAAAAAAAATACAAAAAAAAAAAAAAAAAAAAAACAGAGAAAGGACAAAAAACGTATCAAAGTAGATGAATTCTTTCGGGAAAAGAAGCCTCTGGGAACACTGTAAGAGAAGTAGCGGAGTGAGAAAAAACTAGAACATTGTTTTTATTTTCTGCCTAAAGCTTTCTCGAACATTTGGATAAAGGTCTACTCAAAATATCTGCGGCATTTCTAAAACAAGAAGCAGCAACCGTAAAATGCCGATCCTTTTATATATGCATAGAAGACTCTTATTGACATGTTCTTCATTTATGTTACTAAAACATGCAGAAAATGAAGAGGTTTTTCTCTCTCGGGGGGATAAAGGAGGAGCTTTACTCTTTAGGGTGAGGAGCTTCCCTCTTTAGGGGAACGAGCTTCCCTCTTTAGGGGAACGAGCTTCCCTCTTTAGGAGGGAAGACCTTCAACCTTTAGTGAAGGAGGAATTCTCCCCTTTGAGGGGTATTTAGGATTCGCCAACACTAACCAGCACTTTCATCCTTGGGGACAATCAGGTCAAGTTTTCCTTGTATAAAAAAACCTACCAATAAGGACGGCTTCATCAAATCTCCGTCGGCACACAGTAAAAGAATGAAATCGGGATATGTCATAAGATTTTTCTTAAGAGCTTTAAGAATATGCTTTAATTTTATCTTTTAAGACGAGTTTACATATGTCGTCAACACAATCAGGGGCTATTTTTTTCCCGTTAGGTCTATTATCAAAACTTATGAAGAAGGACATCCAAATAACTAATAGGGAAAAAAAAATTATAACGGCAAGACATACCTAAATGTTCCCATATCATCTCCAGCACTGAATGGACTTTTACAAAAAGCTGGAATAATGGAGGGAAAGGGGAACAGCCAGGCCTTTCCACGGAAGGCTGGTATGAGGTCGACCGCGGAGGTGAGGAACGCAGCAGGGACATATAACTTAATGGCAGTTTCACAACCTTTCAAACGTTGTAGACCCCTTAAACAGATTTATATATTAAAAAGACCACTTCATATTGGATTAGGCAGGATATAGATGTTTTACATTTGCATGTAAGAATTGTTCTAAGAAACGCAGCTAGCCAGGTGAAATTAGAAAAAATGAATATCTATTAAAAAACATTGTGTTACCATTAATCATATAAAAAAGACCGGAATAACTGTAACGTGTTGAATTCCCCGTCTACGAACCCCCTTGGTATGTTTCTGTGGACTCTAGTTGAGAAAGAGCGCTTTAATGTATAGTGCATATAGACAACCACATCAGCCATTCCATGTGTAATCTCTCTGAAGAAGGACTACAGCCCGAAATGTAAGGGAATAAACTCACAAAAGCTCACCGCTGTCTTTCATCCTACTCCTGACAATACTTGTCAACATGGATTATCTTCATGCTTACATGCATACATACGTACGTGCATACATACATACATACATACATACATACATACATACATACATACATACATACATACATACATACATACATACATACATACATACACACATACATACGTACATAATACATACATACATACATACATACATACATACATACATACATACATACATACATACATACATACATACATACATACATACACACATACATACATACACACATACATACATACATACATACATACATACGTACATACATACATACACACATACATACATACATAAATACATACATACATACATACATACATACATACATACATACATATATACATACATACATACATACATACACTGTGTTTCCTAATACTCATCCACGATGCCCTGGGAGGCACACCGCACAGGTGGAAATATGTTGAGGACTGCACGGTGGGGATCCCTGTGTCCAACACTGACCTGGACTACAACCCACTGCAGGACACGCTGGACAAGCTACACACATGGACAATGCACAATAGAATCACCATCAACCACAAGAAAATGTGGTAATGCACTTTCACACCTCCAATGGCGTTCTATCCCCTCCCCTACTGACAATTGACGGCCAACCCCTACAAGTGGTCCAGTCTGCAGCGTCTACGTCGTGGGACCACCCCCCAACCCCAAGAGTTGGGGGCCAAACGGCAGCAACTACCCCTGGCCACCGGCTCTACGCAGGTGGCACCGATCCCCAAGAGGAGCTACGCCTACCTTGGGGAGTACCACAATCCTTTTTCCCAACATGCAATATCAAGTTTTTTCTGCACCAAGGGGTGATTTTTCGGCGATCACCCCTCTTCTTCTACTTTTAGCTGGATATGTAGAGAGTAATCCTGGGCCCACCACAAAATACACATGCCCAACATGCTCTAAACCCATTACTTCGAGCAGATAGACAAAGGGCTCAGTTCAGTGCAATATGTGCAAAAATCTGGGCCCACCTCACTTGTACAACACTTGCTGACACAAACCAATACACAAACACTTGGACATGTTCTACCTGTACTCCAGTAACTCCACTCCCACCTCCCCAACCACAGCCAGCACCCTCACCCACTCACAATTTCCCTCTGCCCTTACCCCCGATTAGTACTCCCCTTCCTTTGTCCCCGATCTCTCCTTTCCCCCCCTCTGACCCAGATCCTACACCTTCCCCACTACCACCCCGACCTCAACCCCAAACGGCAACATACAAAACACACAACATCAACATATTACAACACAACATTGACGGTATTAACACGAAAAAACATGAACTTGAACACTTTCTTAAACAGCACAACATACACATTGCGATTTTACAAGAAACAAAACTAAGACACTCACACAAAACACCATCATTTCATAATTACACCATCATCAGACAAGACCGGACTGACGGCTATGGCGGTGGACTCATCACCCTGATCCACCACTCCATCTGTTTTGTGGACACAAATGCCACAACCAAAATTCTCCTCCCTACCACAGATAATACAACAGAAATCCAATCCATTCGAATCCGCACAGGCAACAAATCAACACTGACAATAGTTAACATGTACATTCCCCCCCAATCATCCCCCATAGTTCTAGACACCTTCAGGCCTCATTTTAGCCAACTAGCCTCAATCCCCAACCTGATCATGGGTGGAGACTTCAACGCCAAGTCGTCTGCCTGGTATGTCGACAACCCTGACACAGACAGAGGGCTTGATATACAGACTCAGTTTGACTCATTGACTATCATGAACAACACACATAATCATACACATATCCCACACCAAGCCCTCTACACTCCCTCCTCTCCTGATATCACCTATTGCTCCCCCTGCCTAACCCCAACAACATCATGGAGAGTGGTCGGAACCCTTGGCTCTGACCACCTTCCAATCATCATCACCACCAAAACAAGATGCACCCCAGTCGGCCACAGACACACTTACACCAATTACAAGAGAGCTAACTGGGAAGCTTTTACTGAAGAGACAGAACAACACTTTGAAACACTTAACAGTACACCAATCACAAACATAAATAATGCTGTGCACACTTTTAATACAATCATACAAAATGCAGACAAGAGATACATCCCTAGAGGCAACAGAAAATCACACAACCCCAACTTCACACCAGAAATCCAAAGCCTCATCAGACAACGTGACACACTTAAACACGGTACCCCCACACCTATCCCTCAAAACATAGCAGACCAAATACAAACACTAAACACTGTGATTGCCAATAAAATACATGAACAAAAAACACAAAATTGGCAAAACTTTATCAATACACTTGATCACAAAACAAACACCAGCAAATTGTACAAAGCACTCAACAGCATTACACTATCCAACAGTAACACTACACGCTCTCACGCAGCAATAATCACAACAACAGATAATAATCTACCCTCAAACAGACAACAAGCAAACGCACTCATACGTCATTTTTCACAGACAAGCCATCTCACTTCTCACCCTGACGACCGACGCACCATTCGACGTAAGAAAGACTTTCCCACAGACTCAGACTATATACCCTTCATAGACAGTCAGACAAAACTCATAATACATAGTCTCAAGCACTCATCTGCCTGTGGCCCTGATAACATAAGCAACATCCACCTAAAACACATTGGACCACAAGGTATACACGCACTCACAAACATTGCAAACTACAGC
>NC_134809.1:39930308-39932808 GCF_046742065.1 Oratosquilla oratoria
TGTAGGGGATGGGAGGTTTTACACCCATCCATTCCTCATCGTCAAAAATATCGAAGCAGAGTTAATGACCTTCCTGGCATCAGACGGATCCACCGAAGGTTCTGATGAGAGGCGGAACGCCCCCCCCCCACGATCCATTTTTTTTCTTTTTATTTCTTTTTTTCGACGACAACCGATTCAAACGACTCCGATTCTAAAGCTCCAGCGATAGATGTCGTAACGTCTTCGCTCATGTCACGCCGACAGTCCTGACGTCATATCGTAATCGATATCATGTCTTCACTGACAATGTGACGTCAACAATGACGGCATCGATGACGTCATGTCATAGGGGATGTCATGTCGTCGATGACATCATGTCTATAGTTTCATGGCGATAATATTCATTGGTGACATCACATCGCCATTGGTAACAGGTCTCGAGGACAGTTGGCATCTGCTGTGGTGTCACAGATTCTCAATTTTTTTTTCTTTTTGTCTTATGCCAGTTTTATTGGGTCTGAGGGAGGGATTTTTTCCTTCAGACAAAGTCACTGTCGAAAGGTAGGTCCCTTGTCTTTCGCGAATTATATTCACGGACTAATGCACAGGGTACACACAAGAATATTGGCAAGCAAGACTGTTGCAAAAACAATGACCCCAGATCTATGGTAAGCACTTTAACACATTCAGGGGACTCGACAACTACAGAAAAAAAGAGAAAGAAAAGAAATAAAACTAAAGAAAAACAAGGAACAACATATAATCAGAGCATTTGATCAATAAACGGAATAATTCTCAAGAAGATATGAACGCAGTAACTATCACAAGTCCCGTCTATGTATACTAGGTCTCATTATCTTTTGAAAAATGTCAAATGAAACAGCATTTTGAGTAACTATTCACTCACGCAAACACATGAAATAAGTGTGTTTTGTGTTTTTTTGCAGAGTGATTTCAGTAAGGGCACAAAAAAAAGAAAAAGATGTGGAGGATCCTACGCCAGGAGGCGCTGAGTAGTTGCGACCGAGGCCGTCACCTTTGTCCTATTTGTATGCGCTTTGGGGATTGCTGGGGGCCAGGTAACAAACATTTATTGCTGGGAATCAGTGAGGAGTGCGGGATTCGAACCCACCATGTCACATGGAGTAAAGGCACAATTTGGTCCTTAACCCCCGAGTTGCCCTGAGAAAGGTTGTGATGCGTAGCCACCTCCCAGAGTGGCTGATAGGGGCTGAAATGCTGACGTCACAGTTTCATAATACATTCATGCTCGACTTGAATAGTGTGAAAACTGGAGAGATGTTTCCAGTGGCTCGATAAACACGTGCTAGTGGTTTGTCAATGACGCGTGACGTCACAAGGTCACGTGACAAAAAAGAGGATGAATTGGAGGAGGAGGAGGAGGAGGAGGAGAGGCTTTCATTCAGATAAAGACACTCTGTCTTTCGAGATCTTTTGCTGAGTAATGAACTTGATCGCATAAAGAAAGTCTTGCGCGGTGAATCAGTTTGATAAATTGCCCTCTGCCCCTAACGCCCCTGAGGTGAGGGAGAGTGGGAGGAGGTGGATGTCAATTGTGCCCCCTTCCCGTCGTTTCATGCATCATTCGTCAAAAAGTAAACAGAGGATTAAAACGAAAGAGCAAATGAAAGATAAAGAATAGAGAAATATATGAGGGAATAAGCATACAAGTGAACGAGTTTGTAAATAAATTAAGAAATAAGAGATAGATAAACAAACAAACATGTATATAAATAGATAAAACAAACAAGCGAGTAAATAAATTAAAGATAAATAGATACATAAATCAATAAATTAATCAATCAATCAACGTATAAACGGGTGAGTAAATGAATAAACAAATACGAGAAAAGTAAAATTGGAGAAGAGGCCTGCAGACCAGGGCATTCGTATAAAAGGTCCACTGATTCCCACCCCGCGGTAGGGTGAATCCGCCTTCCACCCACTACTAATGGTGACGTCATCAACACCCATCTCATTTTGGGTCAAAGCCGCACCCTCTGTTCCCTTCACCTTCGGGGGTCAGATTCGGGACAAAGTGGGATCTCGATTCACATGAGCCCTTGCTTGATCCTCGTCTGTTCACTCAGCTGAATAAAATCGTCCGGTATCAGTCGGAATAAGATATCGAAAGGGCATCTCTTCAGCAACATGACTGAGGCCTCCCTCCCCACTCGCCCTGAGTCATGTGTTTACTAGACCAGTGGTTCTTAACGTGGGGGTACCTGTACCCCCAAGGGGTACGAAACCTTAAACGTGGGGGTGTGGTGAACAGTCCCCCACACGTGCTTCTACGCGATATTTTGGCTTACAGTATCGCCGCTACAGAAATGGGATGGACAAGGAATGAATATGTGTTGTAGAAACAGCTGGTTAAGTCCATATTACGACTGTACTGCAGGCATTTGTATCCTCATGAAAGCACAACCTTGGCCCTGCCGAAGCCATGTTCCTACGAGGCTGGGTCCTTCGCTATCTTTCGGTACGCAGGGTGGTA
>NC_134809.1:39937808-39945308 GCF_046742065.1 Oratosquilla oratoria
TCCTGTAGGTTGGAGTGTGGCGTGTATTTGTGTTTTTTTGTCTCGTTTTCATTGGGGAATGATCTTCTCACACTTGGTAGGATTTTTAAGTCCTCGAGTTGGGTATTCATTCCCGGGGATAGACCCTTGATATACAGAGCCTCTAGTATGGGTAATCGTCGTGGGTCTTTGTTGTGATCTATAATCTCCGTATTCTGGGTTAGGTCTTCTCTTCTTAACTTTGCTTGATGGACTTCGCTATGATGATTTTTAGGTGCTCCTAAGTTTAGGTGGTATGACAGACGACGCGAGAGCCTCATGGTGGTCATGCCGATATAGGTAGTAGGATGGGTCGCACAGTTCCCATGTTTGCATGTGTACCTATGTACGACATTTGCATGTGTACCTATATACGACATTTTTGAAGTTCATCGACGATCTGCCTGGTGTTGTTCCTTAGGAGTAGGTTCGAGTTTTTTTTTTTTTTTTTGATAGTAAATAATGAAATTAATTTTGGAGCTTGATTCAGTGGGCTTGATGTTTCTCTTTATGATTTGTTGCATCACTCTCTCATCCTCCTTGTAAGCAGTGGAGAAGAAGGATTTGTAATATATATTTATAGCGTTCTGCGCTGGATTTTCTGATGCATTTGCTGATTTAATTTCCTCGTACCAATTTTCCATTATTTTCTTGGTCACTTTTTCAATGTCTCTATAGCTAAAACCGTTGTTAATTAGGACTTGTGATGCTCTTTCTAGCTCTAGGTGCACATTTTTCCAGCTACTACAATGGCTAAGGGATCTTCGTACATATGCACTAATTGTTGAGATCTTATACTTTTGTGGGCACTCAGTCCGTTAAGGCAATGTCCGGAGTTACTAGCTTTGGTGTAAACTGAAGTATGAAAAGATCCTTCCCCCTGTTTCACGAGGACATCAAGGAAAGGGAGAGATCTATTTTCACTGTTTTTGATGGTAAAGTTAAGACCTCAGGCTTCTATGAGTCTCTGTTGTAGTGCTACGATTTGCTCGTTATTTTCCGCTTTTACGAAAATATCGTCTATGTATCGACAGTATATTTGCGGTTTCTGTACTTCACCGAAGACCTCTTCTTCGATACTACCCATGAAGAAGTTAGCAAAAAGGACTCCCAAAGGAGATCCCATTGCAACTCCATCTATCTGGCAGTATTTGGTACCTCTCGGGCAGGTGAATGGGGCTTCTTTAGTGCAAATTTCTAATAGTTTCTTCATTACTTCTTCTGGGATGTCGCATTTGGGGTAGCTGTCGTTGTGGTAGACTCTATTGATTATATATTGTATCGTACGATCTACCAAAATATTCGTGTAGAGGCTTTCTGCGGCAGTCAAGGTCTTATCAGTGAGGTTTGTGTAGCCTTTTAAGGGACGAATATATTTAAGCTGTCCTCCATTGAGATGTACTAGCTTTTTCCGGTTATTATCAATGAAAGCTTGTTCATGAGAGTCCATCATTACCTTATAAGCGGATTCAGATTTATTCTTGATTTCTTCGTCTATGTCACACTTGTTCCATAGTCTTAAGGCTTCTTTGGCTTCCCCTTCCAGTTGTTTGGTTAGAAATTTTAGTTCTTCAATCCTTGTTCTCATAAGGTCTCTTCTTCCTTCTGGGGAGGGACTGTTCTTTCCTCTTCTACCATTATTAACTGCCCTGTTGCCAGGAGTATTCATAGTGTAGATGGGCAGGAGATTTTCCCTCAAGCATACTTCATTAAAATGAATGGCAAGCTTGTTATGACAGAGCTTCTTGTCGTATTTTTCTCTCTTTCTTAGAGTAATCTTGCCTTCTGTAGGCAGTAAATTTAATAAATCTCCGTATGTCATGCTGTGGAATAGCATACATAATTTATAAAAAAGCCAAAACGCGTTTACGCACCTCTTGGTGCTTCCTCAGTGGCAGGTACGAATCTAAGGGCTGGGCTGGTGTGTGTGAGTAATATATGGGACAGGCTGTGGGATTTGGTCTAGTCGTCGGTGTGGGATTTTGTCTGGTGGGTTCGAATCCTACATGCGACTGTCATAAAAACTATAATTCTAATGTCGCTGTCACTAGCGAATTTTTCTCATATTTATATATACATATATATATATATATATATATATATATATATATATATATATATATATATATAATTCCGACTGTCGTCCCCGGGTTCGAACCGGGCTCGTGATTTCCCACTGCCGTTGCCTTACCGACTGAGCTACTGACCCTACTGACCCAGGGTCAGTAGCTTAGTCGGTAAGGCGATGGCAGTGAGAAATCATGTGCCCGGTTTGAGTCTGGGGACGATAGTCGGAATTATTTTATCGATATTACCGTCACTGGTGATTCTATTCATATATATATATATATATATGCATGTATATATATATATATATATATATATATATATATATACATATATATACCACCACCCTGCCACTCATATATATATATATATATATATATATATATATATATATTATATATATATACATGCACACAAAAACATATAGTGTGTATGTAACATTCTATACAGTATAGTATACTTCATACAATGTCTTGATGCAAAGTGTCACTTCGTGTTCTCGTTCCCCTGAATTCCCCCCCTTTTCTCTCTCTCTCTCTCTCTCTCTCTCTCTCTCTCTCTCTGTGTGTGTGTCTGTCTCTTTCGCTCTCTTTCTGTCTCTGTCTTTCTCTCTCTCTCTTTATCTATTTCTCTTTGTCTCTCTCCCTCCCTCTTTCTGTCTCTGTCTTTCTCTCTCTTTATCTATCTATTTCTCTCTCTCTCTCTCTCTCTCTCTCTCTCTCTCTCTCTCTCTCTCTCTCTCTCTCTCTCTCTCTCTCTCTCTCTCTCTCTCTCTCTCTCTCTCTCTCTCTCTCTCTCTCTCTCTCTCTCTCCGTTACGCCTCAGAAACTGCCATAATACCCCCCTTGAGGGTAAATTATTCCCTCAGGAGGTAAGTGAACATCCGGGGGTAATTTACTCCCCAAGTGTACTTCAACCCTCCCGTCTCAAGGATTAGCCCATCCTTAGTTTGAGAGTCTCCTTGGCTACCTGAAGAAAATGACTGGGACGAAAGCTGTGGAGCGAGGCACGGTGCGGAAAGGAAACAAGGAGCCGACTAAGGCTGAGCACCAGCACCAGTACCACCAGCAGCACTGCCACCAGCAGCGGCGAGAGGAGAGGTGCTCTACCAGCCTTCCCTCCGGGATGGCTTCAGTCCGGCTCGAGCCGCCGTACGGAGCACACGCGTTCGTTCCTCGCTCCTACGGTCCATTCGCGTACACGAACGCGCGACCTACGCCTCCCCTGCGTCCTTAAGTCTTGCAGAGGATCAACAGGTTATTCTTTGTGTGTTTCTTTCTCTTTCTCTTTCCTCCCTCTCTATCTCTCTCTCTCTCTCTCTCTCTCTCTCTCTCTCTCTCTCTCTCTCTCTCTCTCTCTCTCTCTCTCTCTCTCTCTTTCTCCCTCCCTCTCTCTCTCTCTCTCTCTCAGTGTGAAAAAGACTTCTGGAGACAGTGAGAATTGACCCTCAGATCGTAAAAGGCGGCGCTCCTCCTTCGCGATGTTCAAGTGCCACTCGAGTGCCACTCGGTGATCAGGCGCCACCCCGAAGATGGACCTCGAAGGTGCTCGACAGGTGGGAGCTCCCGCCCAGGAGAGCGAGCGGTCTACAGGCCCGGCACCTCCGGAGAGCAACAGGTGTTCCTTCCTGCGCGTCGCGCCCGCTGTCGTCCTCCGAGCTCCGGTACAATCGACCGTCCGGGGATCGAAGTTCCGGAGGAAATTCGGGCGCCGCAGTTAGTCGCCCGGAAGTGCCGGAGGTAATCGTTTCAGTGAAAACCTGCGGCTGCACACCACCTGCTCACCGGATTCCCATAAAGCGTCCGGGACCACTTGTTGAGTTCTGCTGTTTTGGGTCTGTGCGGGTTATTGCTAAGACAGCAACCGAGGGTGGAAAGAAGGAGGGGCCTCCAGAAGAGAAAACGCCTGACTTGAAAAATACAGAACGAATGATGCCTAGATCATGTGGCACACCCACGGACAAATGCACCTGACCCGCACGTTTCCCTTTAGTGTGACCGCAAAGGAAACGTGCGAGACGCCGGTTGCTTGCCTTGACGATGAACGTTTTTTGTGTGTGTTGGAGATTGTGCGTACCACCTCGTGTCAGTTTCATAGTCCGAGTTCGAATCCTTATTGCCGTCTAAAGAGTCGGTCAAAACCCGTTTGCGCTGCCAGTTCATCCCTAGGTGAATAAAATCCCCTGGTGTCAGCTAGAACCAGTTTGTATCTCTTTTTTTTGAAAAACCAGCGCTTCTCTCCTTGGGGACAAAGTCGCATCGAAGAGGAGAAGACACTGAGATGGTTCCAAGGAGAAATTTCAAGGGAGTAGAAATTATTCTACGTGTCTCTGGTCCGTAGGGGCTTTACCAGTTAGAACCAAGTATTCAGAGTGTAACACTGGCGCAAATAATTCAACAGAGGTGATCTCTCAGTCCTCAGTCTTGCAACTTTCAATCTTCAATTTTGGTGTTCCCCATCTTCCCACAATAATCTGTACATCTTTATAGACCCTCATTTTTTCAACTTTTTTCACTGTCCTAATTTCACTTTATCTATGTACTTTTTCATCCTCGTTAATTACATAATCTCTCTCTACAACAGAAAAGCTTTTAATGTTTTTCTTGTTTTTTCTAAAATTCTGGGTTGCGTTTTATTTCCAATTACCTAGATATTAATCAATCTATATTCCTTCCTGAAACTTGTGGTCCATTCTTTTCCTGTTTTTCATTTTTTTCATTTCCTCTTGGTATAATAAACACTTGATAGTATTTGTTATCTCTGTAATTTGCAGGGTTCTTATTTGTACAATTTATGCATTTTTCTCCATACGACATACGCAAAGCTTGTGATTGTGGGTGCATTTGGTACATTTGTGCTCACCAGGAAAACATCTATGACCAAAACCCTGACACTTTAAACTCTGCAAAGGTACATAATATTCCAATATTCTATTTCCTCTATGTAGGTAAAGTCAGTAACCTATCACTTTGGTTTTCTAATGTTGGAAGTACATTTCATGTGATGCATGACTCCTTGGCTCTGATAAATTCACAATCTAAATAAAAAATCCTTAATTAAGTTTAGTTAAGTTGTCTAACCATTTGTTTTTCATTAGGGTGTTTTTACAATCTCATTGCCATCCTTACGTACATTGCTTACTTTGATCTTTGGCATAATTTTTTGTTTTCCTTTGGTTGATATTTTGAGCTCTTTCTTATATATTTTTTAATTTAATCTTTCGCTTTGTTAATTGTGCTTTTTCTTCTCACTTGTGATTTTCTCGTTTTCATTATGGTCTTTATTACCGAGATGCTTTTTGCTTTTCCATTTAACATTGTTGGTCTTTATTACCGAGATGTTTTTTTCTTTTCCATTTAACATTGTTGGTCTTTATTACCGAGATGCTTTTTGCTTTTCCATTTAACATTGTTGGTCTTTATTACCGAGATGCTTTTTGCTTTTCCATCTAATATTGCTGGTCTTTATTACCGAGATGCTTTTTGCTTTTCCATCTAACATTGCTGGTCTTTATTACCGAGATGCTTTTTGTTTTTCCATTTAACATTATTGGTCTTTATTACCGAGATGTTTTTTTCTTTTCCATTTAACATTGTTGGTCTTTATTACCGAGATGCTTTTTGTTTTTCCATTCAATATTGTTGGTCTTTATTGCTGAGATGCCTTTTGCTTTTCCATTTGACTTGCTTCCAAGCAAGTCAACTGTCTATTTGGTTTCAGATTCTTTACTTGTCTTTGCTTAAATCATCAAGTTAAAACGCTG
Source organism: Oratosquilla oratoria (assembly GCF_046742065.1). Lineage (NCBI taxonomy): Eukaryota > Metazoa > Arthropoda > Malacostraca > Stomatopoda > Squillidae > Oratosquilla > Oratosquilla oratoria. The sequence goes on from NC_134809.1 coordinate 39,943,657, forward strand.
TAAATGAACTGAGTCTCGCTGCATTGCCTTCATCTAAGAGGTACTGAGATGCGAGGGTTTGTTGAATGGGCTTTATTTGTGTATGATGGGGTATGATTTGTTTATGTATACATATGTAAGAATACATCATATCTAATATGTATAATATATACTTATAATTTCATACTTAGATTTTGATGCTCATCATTTAGTCATGGAACAATGAGCTGGAAGGAATTTTGTATGCTGTCTATTATCTGTTCAAATTGTCTGAGGTTTGTAAAATCTTTCTGGCACTTTCACTGCCTCTATACACAGTGGTATCACTCTTACACGCCGTGTTTATCTGGTATTCTTGGAAAATCCCCTTTTCAGTTGTACCATTTACTAAAAAAATAAAAATAAAATGCGGAGTTGGCTCACCACACAGCTCGTATTTGACTCACTCAGCACATTCTTCCGCGTGAGTCGGCACTTTCATCTCCACTCCGACCATTTCCTTCCCTATTTCGACTTTCTCATCTTTAGTCTTCTCGAGGGGACCAATTTCAACCAAGATTTTTATGAACGTGGGTTTGGGTTTTTCTTTGTTATCTTTCACTTATTAGATGTCTCATTTCTGCAGAAGAATAGGATCTTGGGCGCTTGTAACCCTTTTGAGAGGTTTTTGGTACCGATATCACTGGCTAATTTTATCAATCCTCTTAACATTCATTATCCACGATTATCCAGCGTGACGCTTTAAAGTTAGCCGTTCTCTTTTCACGGCCGATGACACAAAAACACCATAACAACAACGCGTTCCAAACACACCTGCGTCTCGTCTCACCTATTCGTGTTAAGAGCCTCCGCTCCCCGGTCAAATGAATAAGATAATCTGGTGTTGGTCAGAATAAAATATTCGTAGAGCAAAGCGAGTACAAGACCAGCTCCTCCTTCAGCAGAATAAAATTCCGCGGCATTAGCTAGAAGAAAATATCTAAAGTGCGACATGTAGCCTGTGTTCACTGAGCTTTCCCCTTCAATTGAGTCAAATGACCTTGCGACTGGCGACCTAATTCTACTGAAGGGGTGTTGTTTTACCGATATCAACATATCTAAACTCCATCACGGGTGTAAACGAGTTAAGGATTGATATATATATATATATATATATGTATATATATATATATATATATATATATATATATATATACATACATATATATATATATATATACATACATATATATATATACATATATATATAAATATATATACATATACATATATACATATATATATATATATATATATATATATATATATGTGTGTGTGTATATATAAATACATATGTATATATATACATATATATATATACATATACGTATATATATATATATATATATATATATATATATATATATATATATATATATATATATATATATATATATATAACCTTGTAGCGAGAGGTCGCGTTAAGTGGTCTCCGATAATCCCATATTGAGTGTGAGAAAAGGTTCTGTGGTCACACATGCTCTTACGTCATGTCATCTCCTGAAGTTACTGTATATCGCCGACCTAAAAGAAAGGAAGAACTTAATTCATTGAATATTGTATATCACACATCTAAAAATGTGCCTCGTACTTTTTGGAAAAAATCCTAATGTAACTCTGATGAGCTATGTGTT
>NC_134809.1:39952808-39957808 GCF_046742065.1 Oratosquilla oratoria
AAGTAAGTCTTAAAGAAGAAAGGCTGGAGGAAGTGGATGGCTTTAGGTATTTGAGGTCACATGTGGTAGGAAAAAGAGAAGTGGAGGAGGAAGTAAATTGCAGACTAAGAGAAGCAAGTTAAAACTCTTGTGGATTAAAAACTGTCACGAGAAATAGGCATTTGAGAATGGATGCAAAGAGGAAACTATATGAAGGGGTGATCGTGCCAATGGCACTGTTTGGGCCAGAGACCTGAAATGTAAGAGAGGCGGAGAGGAAAAGTTGAAATAAATTTGAGGTTAAATACATGAGTAATATGGTAAGGGTTACAAGGTTGAGTAGAGTGAGAAATAAGGAGGTGAGAAGGAGAGCTTGGGCGGAAAGGGAGATGGCAGATAGAGCTGATGAAAGAATGTTGGGATGGTTTGGATATATGTAAAGAATGAGTGAAGAAAGAGTAGTAAAAGAGGTGTGGAAGGCATAGGGGAATGGAGTGAACTTGAGGGGACGACGGAGGATGCGATTGATGGATGGGGTGGAAAGGGCGTTGAGCAAGAGGGGAATATCTGTTGAACAAGGAAGGGAGAAGGCAGAAGTTAGGGGTGAGTGGAGAATGGCTGTGTATAGATGATACTGTGATGCAAGGGAAGAGTTAGGGGAGATGGGTAGGTAGGGAGTGGTTATGTATGAATTATATTTTAACAGAGCCCAAAGGGTAGGGGTCGCCAATATAGTGAAGCGGACTTGCTGCGGATGTTTGACATATGTATGTATGCATATATGTATGTATATATCTATGTATGTACATATGTATAATACACACACACACACACACACACACACACACACACACACACACACACACACACACACACACACACACACACACACACACACACACACACACACACACACACACACACACACACACACACACACACACACACACACACACACACACACACACACACACACACACACACACACACATATATATATATATATATGTGTATATATATATATATATATATATATTCATATATATATATATATGAGAAATTCGCTAGTAAACAGCGACATCAATCAGACAATCTCCATGACCGTCGCGCAGAGGATTAAAACCACTGCTTCTGTCATTAGCGTGAATAGAATCTTGTGATTGTGCTGTGTCACATCATTGTGTAAATAAAGTCTCCTGTTTGTAATTTTAAGGCACGCCTTGTGTGCATGTATATTATATTTTTGTATTATATTCTGTAATGTATATATATATATATATATATATATATATATATATATATATATATATATATATATGCATACATACATATATATATTTCTTGAAATATTAAGCATTGCGCAATACCCGTCTGTTGGAGCACGCCCATTACGTATTATTAGATGACGCCAAGCTAAGAAACGTATCATAATTTGGCGGGTAAAGCTCACTCTGTTTTCCTATTGGCTGAATATATTTAAATTGTCACTTTACGGACGTTTTGACATTCTTGAAACGTCGGCTCCCATTACCGGGGGTATAAAACGGCGATGCAGAAAGAGACCAGACACAGAGAGAGAGAAGCAGAGACAGAGGCCAGACAGAGACTACACAGTGAGACATCAAAAGGGAAGCAGATCCAGAACGAGAAAAGAACCGAGAAAACATAAAATGAAGCAGACGTCCAGGGTCCATCTGAATCTACGTAGAAATAATTTTACCTTCGTCGATTACGACAACAACGCTAAACAAGTCCTTTGGGTCACAACTACTACCCGTCTCCAACCGAAATGCAAAGCCTTCGTGTATTTCCCGAATAGTATCGGATATTCTCCAGATTGCTGCTTGACTACGAGCGACTCGACACTTTCAGATATTTTTTTTTTCAATTTACGAAACATCAGCTTCACCTACCAAAAGAACTACCAGAAGCTTCCCTTACCAGAAGTTATAGTACATAATCTTCACCTCAAACTACCTATTTGTCTCCCAAGACCATTTCTGTGACCTCAGGAACCAGTATCAAGACTAACCTACACCATAACCAAGACTTCGTTTCGCCCACCTGTTATTACGTGCTACAGATAAGAACACACCCAGCTACTCTAAATGGTAAATAATTAAATGTGTCTATTTCATGTCATATGTAATATGCTGTTAATATTCTATGTTCATTTATGTTGTATATGTTATTTTTCTTAGTGTAATCATATTAAAATTTTAACGAATAGTTTATCTTACCTCAACTCTCTGTCATTCGTCCGAACTGTGCATGGCCTTACTTTTATTGTGTCGTGACTAGGTTGACCCATATGTGAGTTGTGACCACACACACACACACACACACACACACACACACACACACACACACACACACACACACACACACACACACACACACACACACACACACACACACATATATATATATATATATATATGTGTGTGTGTGTGTGTGTGTGTGTGTTGTTGAAGTTGACAGCATTAAGGAGGTTGTTAATCTTCTTATCGGTATTGTAAAGCTTTCTAACAAGGACTCGGCCATTTGGGGGGTGGGAATAAACCAGGTTACCAAAGCAATAAATTTAATTCTCAACGTTTCGTCTATAAGGAGACATCATCAGGAAAATCTGTAACATATAAATTACCAACATACAGAAACAAAGAACATGGGTATAGATAAAAAAAAAAAAAAAAAATCACCAATCAAGAAAATAGACATAAATAAATCAAATCGATTTGATTTATTGATGTCTATTTTCTATATCTAAATCTTCTTGAATATCTAATTGATTTAAGTGATTATTTGCCATTCCGCACAGTTTTGTATAATCAGCAAATTTGGAGACAATAGATTTTAGTCCGTGGTCTATATAATATATATACTATGAATAGAAGTGGCCCAAGAACGGAACTCTGAGGAACTCCACTCGTAATATTTTTCCTTCTAGAAGTTTTGTCATTTAAAACAACTCTCTGTTTTTGATCGTTCAACCAGTTTCTAGTCCAATTTAATAGGCTACCACTTACTCTGTGTGAAGCTAATTTAGTAAGTAGCCTTTCGTGGAGGACGGTATCAAAAGCTTTTGCAAAGTCTACACATATTAAATCTATATTGTTTCTTTTGTCATAATTCGAGATGACTGTGTTGTAGAATTTGAGTAAGTTAGTCACGCAAGAACGTTTCCGTCTGAATCCATGCTGGCGATCATTTATCAAGCAGTTACTTTCTAAATGATGTTCGATAGCATCTCTGATGATAGTTTCCATAATTTTTCCTACGATAGAAGTCGAACTTATAGGCCTGTAGTTATTTGGTTTCTTTTTGTCTCCTTTTTTTTAATATGGGAGTAACGTTATTTAGCTTCCATTCCCTTGGGACATCTCCGGATATGATAGATTTCTTGAAGATAATTTCTAATGGAACAACAATATAATTTTTTATTTTCTTTAAGATTGTCGGATACCAACCGTCAAGCCCTGGTGTTTCACTAATTTTGAGTTTCTTTATACACCTTTTAATTATTTCTTTTGTTATATTTACCGTAGTAAGTTCACTCTAGATTTTTCACAGGTTTCAGTTTGGTGTTCACTTTGAGATGTTTCGTTTACGAATACTGAGCTAAAATAGTTGTTTAAAATATCATACATTCCTTCATTTGAATATTCAAGTTGACCGTCAGCAGATAATAGTGGGCCAATGTGATTCCTAATAACCTTTTTATCTCTAACGTAACTATAGAATTCTTTGGGATTCTTTTTGGAGTTATCATCTATATTCATTTCGTGATTATTAGTGTGGTTTTTAAATACTTTTCCTATTTTATTAGAGGATGCTTTGGTAATGTTTATCCCATTTTTTGATAAATATTTATCAATATCCTTGTTTTTTTTAGAATTAGGTACAGTTATAAAATGTGAGGTGACGAAAGATCATGTCCTCCACACAACAACGTCAGTGTGATTTATCGCATTCGCTGTAGCGGCTGTCCATCAGCATACATCGGTGAATCAGGTCGAGGGATTGAAAAGAGATTGAGTGAATACAAAATTATATAAGACCACACAGGACATCCAACTTCCTGGTTCGCCACCTAGAACATTGTAATAACCTACCCGATTGGAACAAAGTCGATATCTTATATAAGGGATTACAAAAGAAAATGAGAAAGACAGTTGAAGCTGCACATATTAACACCCAAGAAAACAACAGCGATAGAGAAAGGTTTATATGCCTTTCCAAAGCAAGTGGTCTCTTAATAATTAACGCTCTGGAAAAAACCTGACACTCGAAGCTTGACCAATTCCTCCCACTACATGTATAAATTTTGTGATCAAGATGTATTGTAGCGAGTCCTCCGAAGAAGGTCATAGAGACCGAAACGTTAGGACAATAAATGTACTCTTAGCCCTTCTTCGTTTAACCTTCCCCACCTATCACTCTCTCATTTGTCTCAAACAATTTTTAAATATATATATATATATATATATATATATATGTATGTTTATATATATATATATATATGTATGTTTATATATATATATATATATATATATATTTGTGTGCAATAAAAACACTAGGTTTTCCTAGTGGTTATTTACGCATATATATATATATTTATTTTTATATATATATATATTTTTGTATGTTTATATATATATATATATATGTATGTATATATATATATATATATATATATATATGTGTGTGTGTGTGTGTATGTATATATATATGTATATGTATATGTATATATGTATGTACGCATGTACAGCACTGTACGGGCAGAGACATGGAACATGGGAGAGGAAGAGAGAAGGAGTTTGAATGTGTTTGAGATGAAATGTATGAGAAGTATGATAGGGGTTACTAGGCTAGATAGAGTGAGGAATGAGGAGATGAGGAGGAGAACAAGGGTGGAATGGGAGCTGGGAGATAGGGTTGATGAAAGAGTATTACGATGGTTTGGACACATGGAAAGAATGAGTGAAGAAAGATTAGTAAAAGAGGTGTGGATGGCAGAG
>NC_134809.1:39962808-39972808 GCF_046742065.1 Oratosquilla oratoria
TCAAGTGACGTTCGAAAATGACACTTGACAACTCCGAGTTTCCTCACTCAGGTCAAGTTGCCAACTTCGACTTTGGGAAGTCGGTTTGATGAGCGACACATTCGGGCGACGTCGTGTTCCCTGATGCGGTCAGCTCTGCAGCTGACGTTGGCTATACGATGAGGATGCTGTGTTGTGGCGGTCAGCCACGGATCAAAAGGTCTCTCTCTTCGAGCCACCGACTTGATTTACCACAATTGCGCTAGTGGCGTCATCGGAAATATACTTTTCTAGTATTTGCATAGTTGTGGGTTCGAATCTGGGTTTTCTTTCCGATTCCCAGCAGTGAATGTATGTTTATTGGTCCAACAGTCCAAGCAGATAGGGCAAAAATAATTGCTTTGGACGCAGCTACCCAGCCCCTCCTGGCGTAGACTCCTCTTCTTATACACTACGACGATGAAGAAGAAATCCCAGCTGGCTGAAGTGGTAGACTGCCCATACACACGCAGAACAGAAAGGGAAAATATACAAAACAGATATATAGATAAATAAGTAGGTAAGTGAATTAATAAAGCTAAATAATAAACGAATAAATTTGTAAACAAATTAATAAAAAAGAGGTAGATAAATGAATAAATAATTAGATAATAATTTCGTCACAATTTTCACAATATAAGAGAAAACAACTCAACCGTTTGTGTAGTCAGTGAACGCAGCGTAGACCTTCGCCGAGCGCATCATAAGTGACACTTTTCGAGGTCGTGAGGCCAAACCAAGTCGACACGCCATAGACCTGCGGTGAGGTCGTAGAATCGTCATCTTAAGTGTTGACACGCGTGCAGACTCCTTTAGTTCTCCCCACTAAGCAGATGTGCGCCTACTGCCGTGTATTACATATGTTTTTCTTTTTCTGTACAAAAAAGGAATGTAACACGAATGCTACAGTGTATACAAAAAACTCACCATCCCAATCCCGTTAGGTGGGAGATGAGAAACCACTGGCAGGCAAAGCCCTGATAATTGCGGTAAACATTTTTTTTTTTCGAGTCGCCTCCCAGCCTGGGCAGTGTGTCGGAAACCAACTTCTAGCAAATAATTATTTGTTGGAAGGACACACCAATAGATCCCCCCAAAAAATGACCACAGGGGAGGGAGATAAAAAGATATATATATATAATCAGTTATGAAATATTTTTGTCACCCCCCCTACATCTAGACTTTTGGATCTACTGGTGTGTCCCTCCACCATATTTCCTCTTGCAATTGTTTTTATGATACAAAATGCAGCAAGGGTTATAAATGCAATTTTATTTATGAGCTATTAACGTTGATATCATTGCCTGCGGCCCATAATGATGCAATTTCTGATTCTCGTTATCCTTGTTGCTGTTAACGATCCAGTAACGACTGAGAGCTTTCATAATTATAAGGACCTTGATAACGGTAATGAACGACAGGAGAGACAACAACAAATATAATTATGACGACCAAAGTCATTACTGCAGTGATAACAAGATGACAACGCTTTTAATGATGAAGGCTGAAATCATTTCGCGATAACGCCGTTCGTCACATTCAAGTGGATGACCCATCAAGACAACAATGATAGTCACGACAAAAGTGATAATTAATTCCTGACAACTAGTGGTGACAGATACGTTGCTGACCAGTCAGCTGATAGTGGCAGATGATACTACAGCTTCTGTTGTCAACTATATATATATATATATATATATATATATATATATATATATATATATATATATATATATATACATATATATATATAAATTTACATATGTATATATATACATATATGTATGTATCAGATAATTTTTATGACCATCGCGCAAGGATTCGAACCTGCGCTGTACATGACAAGAGGCCCGCCATGACTACCGCCTTAGACCGCTCGACCAACTGATAGGTATCAGTTGGTCGAGCGGTCTAAGGCGGTAGTCATGGCGGGCCTCTTGTCATGTACAGCGCAGGTTCGAATCCTTGCGCGATGGTCATAAAAATTATCTGATTAATGTCGCTGTCCACTAGCGAACTCCTCGTATATGTATGTATATATATATATATATATATATATATATATATATGTATGTATGTATATACATGTATATATATAATATATATATAATATAATATATATATATATATATATATGTGTGTGTGTGTGTGTGTGTGTGTGTGTGTGTGTGTGTGTGTGTATATTTTGGGCGCAGATTCTCACTAATACACACTGTGTTAAATACGACAGCATTTTGGCAATGATTAATCTTCTTACTGAGATTTTCAATTTTTCTCACAGTTGATCTCATTTCAGGGTGGTGGGCAAATACAAGCCTTCCATAGTCTTCCGTATCTAATTTGACGTTTCGAATTCAGGAAGTCATCTTCAGTTTAGTTTACAAGAATTGAGTCACAGTTTTACAAAGCTACGTGATACACAATTGCCAATATTGTACAGACAACATAGATTAAATATATGCCGCTTGAAAACGCAGGAAGGATCTTGACCCTCTGCGTAGGCGGACACTTCGCCGTAGATGACATATTACGTACGTTGATGACATCTTTGTATGTGTTTCTGATGTACATATGGTTGAAGAGCTGAGATCTAATCTCCAAGCCATTTACGGGTTACAATTTTCAACAAAGCTCAATATTAATAATAAAATTCCTTTCCTTGATGTTTTGGTGGATCCGACTTCCGATAACTTTAAAACTGTGGTGTATCGCAAGCCCACCGATTGCGGTAAATGCATGAACGGTCATGATGAATGTTCTCTTAATTATAAGAAAGGCGTTATTAGGGCATATGTCCGACGGGCAATATCCATTTGTTCCTCTTGGCACATGCTCTATTTAGAGCTTACTTACCTACACCAAATACTAGTGAATAATGATTACTCTAATCAAAACTTTGATAATGTAACTAAGGACCTACTAGAACGCAAGGTAGCTGTGAAAATATCGGACAAAGCCAAGACCGTCACTGTATCTTATCAGAATACTTTTTGTAGCTCTTACCGACAAGATGGGAAACAGATAAAAGAGATCATACATGGAAATTGTAAGCCAAAGGGGGAGTATGATAATTTAAGAGTAACTATATTCTACGACAACCCCCGTACCGGTTACCTTGTTATGAAAACAATCTGTCTGGCAATGGCGGCATATTATCAAGAACCAATGTTATATATGAATACCGTTGTACCTCTGGGAACTGCGCACCCCGTAATTCTACATACATTGGGCTTACGACATGCCAACTGAGTAGACGGTTGTCCCTACATTTACAACAAGAAGCAATTAAACAACACCACCTCCGATACTACCAGGCTGCAATTGATAGGAAGACTATAGTGAAAAACACTAATATAGTCGCACATTGTACAAAAACAAAGGAATTAAAAATGCTTGAAGCCGTCTACATAAGGGAATGAGGTCCAGTAATCAACATTCAATTCAACATGATTTCTGCCATCTCGCTATTTAATTCTTCTTCTAGACTTGGAGCCCAACGACAGCAACACTCACCTCCTTCCTCTCCCCCTCCTCCACCTCACCAACCCCCACTTGATCAGCGGGGTGTCCTTGCTAGACGGCCTATCCTACCTGACTCCCCCCTCTCCCTCCCACTTCCCCTCCCCCTCTACGGCGACGCAGAGGGTCAGGATCCTTCCAGCGTTCCTAAGCGGCATATATCAAATCCATGTTGTCTGTACAATATTGTCAATTGTGTATTATGTAGCTTTGTAAAACTGTGACTTAATTTTTGTAAACTATTCTGAAGATAACTCCCTGAAGTCGAAACGTCAAATCAAATATGGAAGACTATGGGAGGCTTGTATTTGCCCACCCCCCTGAAATGAGATTAACTGTGAGAAAAATTGAAAATCTCAGTAAGAAGATAAATCAGTGTCAAAATGCTGTCGTGCTTAACACAGTGTATATATATATATATATATATATATATATATGTATATATATACATCATACATACATATACCAAGGCTTTTTCCCCCTTACAAGGGAGGTAGCCAAAAAGGAAAATGCATAAAATCATTCCCACCCATTCCATCCCTGAATACACTCCACATCCCTCCACCCTCCCTCTTCCCTCTTATCTTAGCACCTACTGGATGACGGGTCATCCCTGCACCTTGTCCACTGCCCTGGGTCAGAAGCAGTGTCGCAAGACAAAGCACATCCACAGCAAGGCCGCTTCATTAAATCGGCGACCCCCCCTCTCCCTCCCCCCATGCATAACAGGAGAAGACGGGGAGAAAGCGCTTCGGGCTGCGTCAAATTTTGCTCACACATACTACCTCACCCCCTATCCCCCCGCCCATTCCACCTCATGCATCACAACATCATCCATATACAACCATTCTCCATTCACCCCAGTCTTCTGTCCTCTCCCGTCCTTCCTCAACAGACAATCCCCTCTTCCCCAAAGCCCCCTTCACCCAATCCATCCACCTCATCCTAGGACGTCCCCTCATGTTTACCCCCTCCACATCTACCTTCCATACATCTTTTACTAGTCTTTCTTTACTCTTTACTAGTCTTTCCATGTGTCCAAACCATCCTAATACTATTTCATCAACCCTATCTCCCAACTTCCTGTCTGTCTGTCTGTCTTCGTCGACTGAACGGGTTGGATATATATATATATATATATATATATATATATATATATATATATATATATATATATATATATGTACATATACATATGTATACATACTTGTATATGTATATATACAGATATAAAAAAAAATATATATATATATACATATATATGTATATATGTATATATATATATATATATATATATATATATATATGTATATAATATATATATATATATATATATATATATATATATATATATATATGCATGTATATCCAACCCGTTCAGTCAAAGACAGACAGACAGACAGACCTGGGGGATATATACTTGTTGCACCACTCGTAATCTGCCCCTGTGATGTCCAACTCACACTGTCACGCCATCTACCAAGTCTGCACTGCTGACTACTTCGGTGTTGTTTGGTGCGACGCCGCCGACAGTGATGATGATAGCGACGACGACGTCGACGAAGGCGATGATGACAGGGACAACCATGACAACGGTGACAACGACGACGTCGACGGCGATGATGACAGCAATAACGAAGACAAGGATAAAAACGACGATAAAGGCGACGACAACAACGGCATTGACGATGACAAAAAAAAAAAAAATGTCAAACAAGACGACGGCAAAGACGAAATGATGACAGACGATAGCAAAGATATTAAGGGTGATGATAAAGACGACGATGACGAACACTGACGAACAGGTTGACGACATCAATATCAGGTTATTTTTCGCTACAGATTGTCCTTAGCCAGAATACAATACATCAAGTGCATCGAGTTCATAGAATTACGTGGCAGTGAAGATTAGAAAAAAAAAATTAATACTTAGAGTGAAAACTCAGAGTTCTACACGACGACCTACAGCAATAAAATCCTAAAAATGAAGTCCCGAGGTCATCTCAGAGCCCCCACCCTCTTGAGTGCCCAGATCAGCTTGCATGTCTTAATTATATTTTCCGCCAGGTAGATTAAGCATTGAAATGAAACCTACTCTATACGCCCACCGAAGACATCCAATTCAGCCTGCCTGCCTGTTTATCTGCCGGTAACTTATTTTCTTTGGTTACTGGAAACCATCTACCCTTCCATTCTTTTTGTTTCTTCTCCTTTTCTCTTGTTCCATTTACCTTAAATTTCATCGTCACTTAGTCTTATTATCTTTCCTTCACCCCCCTTCTCCTCCTCCTCCTCCTCCTCCACTTTCTTCTTCTATTCCAAAAACTTCTTCTACTTTGTTCTGATCTCTTTCTCAAGTCCTCCCCATTTCATCTTTCCGTCTCTCTTTTCCTCCTTTGTCGGTGTATCTCTTTCCTTTCTTTTCATTTCTCTCCACCATTTTTCGTTACTCTTTCAGTATCTCTCGTATCTCTGCCTCGTACGCTCCTTCTCCTTCAACTCTTTCTCCCATCCTCCTCTTCTTCTCCTGCAGTCGTGTCACTCTGTCCCTCGTCTGTTTTTTCTTTTCCCTCCTTTTAACTCGGCTTCTACCGTGAGGCTTCCTCTTCGATTATTTGCATGCGAGAGGATATCATCTTCGCAATTATTCAATTATGATTGTTTCATTGTGCGTGTATGTGCGTGCATGTAAGAAAGAAAGAAAGAGAGAGAGAGAGAGAGAGAGAGAGAGAGAGAGAGAGAGAGAGAGAGAGAGAGAGAGAGAGAGAGAGAGAGAGAGAGAGAGAGAACACGAATGAGTTCCTTTCCAATTACACAGAATTGTGTTTCTGAACGTTTTCAAAGAGAAAATACTGAGAACATCGGTCAACAAGGGAGCCATCAGGACCAGAAGGTCAGAGTGGATGAAAAAACAGAGCAGTCGAGAAGAGCAATCATGGTGAGAGTCTGCCGAACGAAGATCAAAACGGGAGATGGTAGAGTGCCTCAGGGCTCTGTGCTAGTGTCGAATCACCTTCCTTTGTTTACAGAAACAATTCAAAGGAAAGAATGGTCAGCATGTGTATATTTTCCGGTTCATACTTTTTTTTTCTGCCCGACCTCGCTATGGACCCACTGGTCTCTTGTCGCTCGCCATCGGTTGCCCTGGCTACCGGCCGTGACCCATATCCCGCGAGAGCCTTTAAGAGGATACGAACGTGTGTCAGATGAAATGTAATGTCATGAAATGCAACGTTCTAGAAATGAAGCAGTGTTAGACCCTAGTGCATTATATACTCCAAAGGGGAGAAAAACAGTAGAGGAGTGAGAAGGAGTGACCAAGACACAGAAAATGGAAGTGATCATTAAGAGACTCAAGACATTATAAAAGGCACAGTAACAAGGGCATGTAATTCGTGGGCAAATAAATCTAAGGCGTCTTTCCTAGCCAATGAATAGAGACTAAATGACCATTCTGATAGCTAAATATCTAGGAACTATTGTGGTGGGACGTGGACTACAAAAGAGAGAGAGAGAGAGAGAGAAAGAGAGAGAGAGAGAGAGAGAGAGAGAGAGAGAGAGAGAGAGAGAGAGAGAGAGAGAGAGAGAGAGAGAGAGAGAGAGAGAGAGAGAGAGAGAGAGAGAGAGAGAGAGATGACGGAAATTTTTTAATTAGCAAGTCTGGTTACAGCCACCGCAAGGTGGGTTCTAAGTACACATGATTTAAACCTAACCGATAGTCGGGGAGACTCAGGACCATAAGTAAATAGCTGAAAAACTGAACAAGAGCTTTGTGATAATTCCATTTTTTCCAAAAAACCACCACGACTCAGACAGAAGTAGCGTAATAACTCAAAATTGGGAATGATGATCAGTGTTTAATCCCAATCATGACCCGCTTACAGCGATGGTAATATAACCTTTCCTCAGTACATTTTAAGGCTAAGGACCACGTCAATCGTTTCTTATTTGTAAATGCACGGCAACGACGACGATCAGGGAGACTTGCCACGGTGGACATCCAGACCAATAGTGACGTGTATTAGAACTCTATAAATGTATTTTTAATTTTTACTGTTGCAGTAATGTAAGTCCAACAAGTCCGCATTTTTTTCAAAAAGATTATTGCGTGATGGGTCAGGATTGGGTGACTGCAAAAGCGACAGTTTTCTTGAAATATATAGTTATCGTGATGAAAATACTGTGACCTTGCAGTGCATTGTCATGATGAATACATCAAAATCGTTGTCACTTCACCCTATGGACGAAACTACAACAAACAATCACGATAATAGTGGTTTAATTATATCTGATGAAGTCTATAAAGTGAAGAGGGAAACGAGGGGTATATTCTGTTTGATAACACAATAAAAAATGTACACATACATATGCTCAACTACTGCTTTAGGGTCACTGTATAGGGTCTTTAGGCTTTGAGAACTAGGGTTAAATAAGACTACAGTGCTCTATGACGCCATGAAAAAATTGCGTAATAAAGTAAGACCAAAGGCAAAGTAGACTTTTAATCCACGATGTGATGGGCGTCCAGGATCTAGATCTTTGATCCCAACCAACAGAACCCTTACCAAGACCACCACACCCTGCTCGGAGATGCTCACAGAGCAAACAGGTGAAAGTATTCGGGTCTTGTGAAAAACGAAGTACCATTACCGTAGACTTGGATAGATAGGTTTCACCTATTTTCACACACACACACACACACACGCACACACACACACACACACACACACACACACACACACACACACACACACACACACACACACACACACACACACACACACACACACACACACACACACACTAACACACACACACTAACACACACACACACACACACACACTAACACACACACACACTAACACACACACACACACTATATATATATATATATGTATATATATATATATATATATATATATATGTATATACACGGACATGACAGAACTGAATAGACACAAAGAAAAATACATTTCTGCTCTTATTTAATGCTTAATGTTATTCAAATTTACCTAATATGTTATATATACCTAGATGTATTTTTCAGATTACATACAAGATTAATCAAGCATATCACGAACCAAAGGAGCAGAAGACCTATCTGAATTTCAGTGAGGTCGTATTGTGGGTCAACATGAAGGTGGATTTAGTCAACGCAAAATATTTGAAACTCTGTCAATACCCCTTTCTACTGTTTATAGAGTGATCATACAATTCACCAGAGAGGGCAAGAAGGGCAGAAAATCTCATTCAGGTCGTCCCGGGCCCTCAGAAAAGACCTTGCGTCTTGTCAAAAGAATATCGAAGAGGATCCATGTTGCAAGGCCCCTGACATAGCAACACAAGCTGATGTCAGTCCCAAAACAGCTGTCAGGTATCTACACAAGCTGGGTTGATATGGCAGAGTTGCAAAAAGGAAACCACTTCTTCGTCCAGCCAATATCAAGCAAAGAAAGGATTGGGCTGTTGAGATGATGGAGAGACCTGTGGCCTTTTGGAGCACTGTCATTTTCTCTGATGAGTCATGATTAGTATTATTTTCTGACAGTGAAAGAGTGTGGGTCTGGAGACTATGTAGTAAGAGTTTGACCTCAAAATACTGCAGCCGACAGTGAAACATGGGGATATTTCAATAATGGTGTGGGGTGCAATTTGGAGTGATGGTCGATCAGAGCTTGTGGAGTGTCAAGGAAACATCAATTCAGGCAAATAGGTTTCTATATTAAAGGAAGGACTCATTACAATATTATCCAGTGGTAGAATGAGTGAAAATGTCTTCCTATTTATGGAAGATGGTGCTCCTTTTTACATTGCTCAAGCAACATCAAATTGGTTGAGCCAAAATGGAATCAGGAAACTTCCATGGCCATGTCACTACCCAGATATGAACCCTATTGAACACCATTGGTACATATTAGACTGATAACTTTGCAAAAAGAACAGGTAACCATCTTCAAAGCCCGAACTCTTAGGATTACTACGTCAAACATGGCAAGAAATCCTTCAAGTCGATATTCGTGAACTAATCACTAGCATGCCTAGAAGGATCCTTGCATTGAAAAAAGCAAAGGGGATGTCAACTAAGTATTAGTTATTCACATTATGACCATTCATAAGCATTTTAATAGTATCAATTACTTGTTTGATAAATTAAACGATTTCTCTTGGTGTCTATTTAATTCTGTCATGTCTGTGTATATACTGAGCGAAGTGTCCGGCCACACATGAGATCAACACGATTCTTTCAGTGTTCCCAAGCGGCCTATGCTTAAACCCATGTTGTCTGTACAAAATTGTCAATTGTGTATTATGTAGCTGTGTAAGAATGTGACTTAATTCTTGTATACTATTCTGAAGATGACTCCCTGAAGTCGAACCGTCAATTAAATATGGAGTAATATGGAAGGCTTGTATTTGCCCACCCCCTTGAAATAAGATCTACAGTTAGAAAAATTTAAAATC
>NC_134809.1:39982808-40000308 GCF_046742065.1 Oratosquilla oratoria
GTCCATGGTGTCGCGGCATACTCCAGTCTTGACTTTATCAGTGTGACTAGCATTTTTTTTTTTACAATTTCTTCGTCCAAGTAGGTAAAGGCCACCTTTATTGATCTTAGCAAATTGTAGGTTTCTCCGACAATTTTGTTTATCTGTTTATCAGGAGTCATCTCTGTTGTGATACTTACTCCCAAACCTTTTTCAGAACTCACTTTCTTTACTTCCTTTATACCGATTTTATAATATCCTGATATTTTTTTTCTTCACTTTTTCCAAATTCCATTATGCTACATTTCTTGATGTTGAAGTCCACTCCCCACTTCTGACAAAGAATTACAAAGGATTACAAAGAAGGAGCATGCGACAGGAGACCTTTTGTGTATTCTATATTCCCTTGGCGTAATTTTGCCATTTCCTGTTCATTCTTAAGTTTACTGTTCATATATCTATAGAATAATTTTGGTTGGTCTTTACATTTTCCTATTATGCTTTTTCATAGTTTATTTTTCTCCATGCATACTTTTACATATTCATTCCTTAGATTGATATATATTTGCCACGTTCTAGGCTTTTTACCTTCTCCCCATCTTTTCCAAGCTTTATCTCTTCTATCTTTCACCTCACTACACCTTCTGTTAAACCAGCACTTAATATACACCTTTTCCTATTTTTGTCTTGGTGCATATTTATCCACCCCTTCATTGTAGATTTCTTTCAAAATCATCCATTTCTCTTCCATTTGTGTCTCTTTATTGTAGATTTTTTCTCAATTGGCTTTTTGAAAGAAGTTTCTAAGTTTTCCAAAGTCCGTTCTGTTATACATCAGTCTTCCTTTTCTGTATTTTTTTCTTTCCATATATATGTTTCCTCTTTTAGTTCAAACTCAAGTAGTATGTGGTCACTCTTCCCAATTGGTGTCTTGTATTCATTTTTATCCACAATTTCAGGCTCTGATGTAAATATTAGATCTAGTCTCGACGGTTGTTCATTATTTCTATATCTGGTATTCCCTTTTATTCATTGTGTCATTGTATATTCTATATTCATGTCAAGTAATATATTTCCCCAAAGGTCCTCTCCACCTCTCACTATCATTTCTTCCCAACATATTTCTTTCCAGTTAAAATCTCTCATAAGTACTACATTTCCTCCGTCCTTCAGCTTCTCATTTAATGAGTGCCTTTTGCCTTCTAACATCTTACAATAATCGCTCCCTTTCCGAGAACCCGTTTTTGGGGGCACATAAGTCACTAAAGATTTTCTATTTGTTCTATCACTATTTTTAACTTTTATCATGATCATTTACTTACTATTTTCTTCCTCTGTAGCCCTCGTCACATTTAAGTTTTTCTTAGTTAAAAAATGACTCCTCCACTCCACTATCCAGTAATTATATAATCCTTGTCCAGCACTATTTGGGGGTAGTGGGGCCCTTAATTTCGTCTCCACAATTCCCATTATATCTGGTTTTTCTTCTGATAGATGATCATTTAGTCCATTTAATCCTGAGATCAAACCGTCAATTTTAGCATGTTTCTTTTATTTTTTCCTTCTCTATCTCGTTCTCAGTTCCTTTTTTTTAATATACCATTTTCTCACCCTCGTGTCTAGTACTCTCTAATAGAACTCTTTCTTTTCGATCTCCGTTATTTTCTCATTTTTAAGCTTCACTTCTTAGGGTCTTCTCTCTTTCTTTTTCCTCGTCGTTCATTCTTTTTTATCCATATACTTTTATAGTTTTCACTATTTGCTAACCTTCTGCCATTGCTAATATTTCTTCTGGTACAATTTGTGACCTTAATTAGAGGTCGGTTTTTTCTTTTGAGTATTGCCCCATTCTATGCACCTCATCTATTTCCTTTTCTATTTCTTGCCCTTCGTCTTGTACAGCTTTCAGAATTTTTCTTTCTATTTCCTTCTCTTCTTTTTCTTTCAAGTACTTAAGTAGGTTATGTTTTTCCTTTACACCATACAGTATACTTCTATGCACTTTTTGGTCTACTGTATCTCTAACCCAATTTTCTTTCTCTTTCATAACTTGAATAACTGGGTCTTTGGTATTTTCCTTCATTTGTTGTTGGATAATTTCTTTGAAAGGTATCTCTTGGTTTTCTTGGTCCTTTTTCCATTCCTTTCTGATTTTCTACAAATCTTCGCCTCCTATATTTCGTTCAACCTTCTCGGCCACCACCTTAATTTGTTCATTCACCTTTCTTTCTAAAGTCTCACTATTGGTGAAATTTTTGTTTTTCATCCTTTCGCTTTCACTTTTTACTTTGATTAACTCTTTTTTCAATTCACTGAAATCGCTATTTATTTCCGCATTTTCTTCTTTTAAGTCCCTCAGTTCTTTGTAGGTTTCGTTGTACTTATTCTTTAGGTGCATGATTTCTTTATTTAACTCCCTAATCTCTTGATTCCATGATATTATCTTCTTTTCTACATCTATAATTCTTAGTCTTCTGTCATATTTATCAAATCCAGAAAAACTTCATCATACCTTACAACACCTAATGGTGTTTCGATGTTTTCGCTACGCTTCGGTATTGTGCCAGTAGGTGTCACTGCTGTTCCAATGTTTACGTTGGGTTCAACTCCATCGCTATTTCCTGGTCTATTTCGATTCATTTTCATTTTCTTCAATACTCACTTTTTCCACTATATTAGATCATCACGGGCATCCACACATATTCCCCCTCCCGTTTAAAACAAACTAGGTTTCCTATTATTTTTATAGTTGAGAAGTTTCGTCGTTTCTCGGGAGCTCAAGTTAAGGTGTCTTTACACTGTGACGATGCATGTGTGTGCGCGTATATATATATATATATATATATATATATATATATATATATACTGTATCTATATTCAAACGACTCTGCATTCCTCGTTTTTTATTCAGTTTATTCATCTATTTATTTATGTATTTATTTATTCATTTATTTACTTATTTGCAGATAGCTTTATTTATTCTCATTTTTCTCCGTTAGATCTTGGGTCTAGCTTCTAATGAGCTCGTAGTTTATTTTCTCCAATCCAAAATTTAGCTCCGTTGAGCTCTCTTGAAGGTGTATTCTACCTTTGATCTCTGGTGAGGGTGGCGAGTTTTTCGCTTCCGGCTGAGTTATTGGCACTTAGGAAAGCTCACTGGTTGGGCGCACAATATTTGCGATTATTATCATAACTGATAGATATAATTACTAACCATTGTTGTGTTTTCTATGGCTGAGTAGCGACATCAGTTCTTACCCCTGTAAGTGTATTTCGTTGGTGTATAATATTGCCTCGGGTATTCGTCGTCTTTTTTGAGTCCAAACAATTTTCTGGATCTCGAGTACTGTTTTCTAGGTCTTAACAGCTTATTTACGGATCATGTGTAATTTTCACATACTTTTAAGTACTCCTGTGTACATGTGCTCTACTAGTCTACTCTCCAGCCTTGTCATGTCGATACATGTTGAAGGAAAGGCCTCGCAGTTCCCTCCAGTGCAGTTGCATTGGTTGACAACATATCTTAATGGCATCGTCTTTTCTATGAATTAATAGAAGTGATTTGTATGATATAATTTCAATACTCCTCATCTGGTATCGTGCGCTGGTGGCGTAATCGGAAGCATGCAAGTCTCGCATTCTCTTAGTTGTGGGATCAAATTCTGTATTCTCAGCAGTGATTCTGTTATCTGTTCCTACAACAGTCCAAGTGCGTGATAGGGCAGGGTCAAGGTAAACAACCCAGAAACACGGTTTCTATCGGTGGCGGAATGGAAACCTCCAAGAAACCTCTTAATTCTTATCGATTGGCACAGAAACCCGTAGAATAAACAAATAATAGATCTAATTTACTGTTGTGGAATGTTCTTGAAATATCTTGACCATAAAATATTTTTGAGAGGTTTAAAGTTATGCAAGTGCGTTTTGGGTTCCTTGCCCGCTAAACTAAGACTTATGTATTCGACGTAATACATCATACACAAGATAGACGGCACGACCCCATAATATACAAATGGAGACGTTTATTATTTTATCAAACGGTGTCTCCAAGAAGACCTCTGTCCGTTAGAAAACCAGCGGCGGTGTCTATAGCCTCAGCCTAACAGTAATTGCCCCAATTATTAAGTTGAATAGCTTATCTCTTCTATCTAGTCCAACATGATCACATTTGATTATCATATTGATAATGGGGTAATACTTTGGGAATACGGACATCGTACGTATTGCCATGTATTTATCATGTTTATTTAGTCTAGGCCTATAGGTTCTTTACAGGTGCTGTTTTTATTTAGCGGCTACAACATATTTAAGATAATTCAGTTGGCATGCCCAGAAGTAGGTCTAAATGGGCCTATAAGTGCGTCAAGTTGGTTACAGCGACGCTACTGTCACCACTCGAATGAGTTTTACCGGTATACAATACAGGCGAAGAGCCTAAAACGCACTTGCATAACTTTAAACATTTCAAACATATTTTCTGGTCAGAATATTGCAACAAAATTCCACCACAGTAAATTAGATATAATATTTGTTTATTTTACGGGCTTCTGTGCCAATTGATAAGGATTGAGAGGTTTCTTGGAGGTTTCTACTCCGCCATCGATAGAAATCCAATAGAAACCGGATTTCTTGGGTGTTTACCTTGACCGATAGGGCACAGGTGACGACTTCTGTCGCAGCTCCTCAGTGTCTCCTGACGTAGGTTCCTCACCAGCTTTACCTCTGATAGGTTCTTGATTTGGATTGGTAAAGGATTTGTCCAGAATATTCTTGGTTACCTTTTCTACTTCCTTGTCATTGAAATCGTTACTGAATAAACACTTGGTACCAGGTTCTAATGCCTTTGTTCACATATCACAATGGGCAAATACCCGTCGCACATATGCGCCGATAGTCGATTGATGTTTATATCTATCAGGGCAATCGCTGCTTTCCTTGAGGCATTGGTTCCCGATGGAAGGTAAGAAGTGGAATACGCCATGAGGCACTGAGTAGCTGCAGTCGAAGCCGTAACTTTTGCCTTATTATGCACTATAAGAATTGTTGGGAGGGGGGGGGGCAGGCAACACACAGTAGCTACTGAGAATCGCAGACAAATGCGGGATTTGCACCCACAACTAAGTGAATGCGAAACTTACACGCTTTCGATAACGCCAACAGCTTTTTGCAGTCTTCGTCTGAGGGTTTCCGCTTCACTTACCTCCTTTACCTTTATGCAAAGATACCATCGACATACCTACTGTATATCTCCGGCTTCCCTGTAATGGTGAATACACTGTCCCACGCTACAGCCCCTAGACAGCGACACATTACCTCTTCCCCCGAGTAATCTGTGGGCCAGTCCGGTGGCCAGGGCACGGTTACCTTGGAGCCGTGGGTTCCCTTCAAGAGACCTGGGGCAATGGATTGATATACATATACATACATATATACGTGCATATCTATATATATATATATATATATATATATATATATATATATGTATATATATATAAACAAATATGTTATTGTATACAAGGTTATTACAATTGTAGAAGTTGTGGGTTATGCTCAGGTACCTCGGGCAGGCCATAGCACAAGGAACGTTCTCCGCAGATCAGCTCATACGGTCATGTGCGTCGAAGTTCCTTTCACCTACTCTGGAAATCTTTTCCACAAAACCTAGTGTCTGTGTGTCCTTGAATTGACTTAACATATCCTGCCGAAGGAGTTCACCCCCGAAGTGAATGAAGTCGCCTAGTGACAAACAAAATGAAGATTCAAGTCGTAAAAGAGCAGCACAATTGGTAAGAAACAGAAAAGGACTGAGGTGGTCTGTTTGCGCCGAGGATCTGGTGACGAATATATCAGGGTCGATGTCTGAGTTTAAGTTATGAGAAAATACAACCTCCACTTTCTACTTTGAAATGGATGTTGCTTGCTGCTTTATTACAAAAGGTTAGATATATGCAACGTTCATCTCTGAGACTTGAAAATCTGTGAAGAGGCTATACATTCATGCGTGGTTTTGTTTTGTGCGTCTGAGGTCTTTGTGTGTGTGTCTGTCTCTGTGTGTGTGTGTGTGTGTGTGTGTGTGTGTGTACGTTTGCGTGCGTGTGTGTGCGCATGCTCAAGTGAGTGTGTGGATGTGTTTGTATATTCTTATAATTGGCATGTCAAGAGTAAACTTCCGGTTTCATAAAAGTAGTATATTCCTTATGAGTACTTTGTGTTCTTGTATCAGATAAAGAAAATGTTGGATTGAAAAAGGATAGTGATTATTCTAGTGACATTAAAAGAATGAAACAATAGGATGAGTAGCTGTTGTCCGAATTTAAAAGGATAACTCTCTGAAACCAGAGACTTACGCACGGCCGAATTCGCCCTCCTCACAAGGTTGACCTCGACCTCCTATGGTAATGTCCTCGTCCACGGTGGGCCTCCAGGCCGCCAACCTTTCGAGGAACGACGATGGCAGCCCCACAGTCACGCCCACCTCCCCAAGCACTACCACCACCACCCCCACCACCCCCGCCTCCTCCTCCTGCTCGACCAAAATTCGTTCGGGGACCGCCTCGACCTCAGTCAGTAGTGGAGTTGGGGGTGGAGGAAGTGGCAGCATGCGGAGGTTTACGCTGCCCAACCTCTTCTTGACGGTGGAGGGGCGCGACGAGAAGCTGGAGGAGGTGTACCCAGGCATCTACGGATACCAAGGTAAGTAAGCAGGCTCCTTTTGTGTTTGGAAAACCTCACCCTTGGGCGTGTTTTTCTGAAGTTTATCGCGTTTCCTAAGCGTTTCAGCACCCCGTAAAACAATTCTATCATACATGTAATAGTGGTACACAACATACGCCGACTCGGCCAGTCTAACTCTCATACAGCTACACACACCGTTGTAGACTGCACAGTACTGTCAGCAGAACGCATGCATAAACACAACATATCCGGGCTGGAGGACCTCTGGTGGAAGCCCGTGAGGGCAATTGTTGGGTTCTTCCGGAATTCTAGCGACATAATTCAATGATATCCAACAGTAGCAGCAGCAGTAAAACAAAAACAACAACAACAACACGCAGAAGTAAGAATATTACATATATGAAAGTTCACTTCTCAAATATTTTCTCTGGTGGAAAGTTGCTTGCGTGTACTTGCAAGCGGGCACGCCAAATGTGTTTTATCCCGAGGTCACGAGAAAGAAAAAAATATATATATGCACTGTCACCGGAAACACAATTGTTCCAGGCTTTTCCCTTTCCATCAGACTCCTAAGTTCTGAAGCTGGTCTGAACAGCAAAAGATTCAGTCTTGAGGGAAAAAATATTATGTTTGCTTTCGGAGAATTTTTTTTATTACGTCACTCTTTCTTTTGAATTTACTTTTTTTTTCCAATAGTCGTCTCGCTTTTTTCTGGCGTCAAGTTGTGTTTGTTTGTGCGTGTGTAAAGAAAAGAATTTGTGCCGAGGCAATTATCTTTATTGACTTTTTTTCAAGGCAAATTAAACTCTTTAAGCATGGCTTATTTATCAAATTGAATAAAATAAATTCGTCTGATCTCTGTTATAAAATCTCTCACCCTTTTGTACATCATCCTAAGTCAAATTCCAAACCTAAAAAATCTAACTCCAAACCCAAATCTTAATTCCAACTCCAAACCAAACTACAATTCCGACTCCAAACCAAAATACAATTCTAACTCCAAGCCCAAACTCTAATTCTAACTCCAAAACAAAACTCCAATTCCAACTCCAAACCCAAACTCTAATTCCAACTCCAGTTCTAGACCCAGTCTTTCCACTACACTAAACACTTTTCATAGTTCTAAACATAACCCTGAGCCCAATTCCAACTTACATCCAGATTCCCAACCACAACCCAAATTCCAAACCCAACTCTAGCTCTAAGAGTAAATCTAATGCCAATCCCCTCATACCCCACAGTCCAAAACCTAAATCTAATAGTAAACCCAACCTCCAAAGCAACTCCAAGCCTAAGGCCAAAAGCACCCTCAGTAAAAACTCCAACCTGCTGTCTCTTAGGAATAGGAATTCTGTGGTCCCAATTGTGGAGTGTGGCCTGAGTTAGCTGCAGCCGCAGCGAGAAGGTGTCTTGCGGTCCCTCGTAACGAGATCAGCAAATGCTCCGCCCAGCTCTTGTTTCTAGTGACGCTGTTATCCGACCAGGAAATTGGCTTCCATGCCACCCCCTACCCCACCCCAACCCCTTTCATTGCCCCCTCGCCGAATTTCTGAGATCGTGTTCGGCAGTTTGCTTCCGTGTGGTCAATTTATTTTTGGGAGGCGAAATTGGTCTGGTCATGCAGACGAATGGGGATGGTTGGGGAGGGGGGGACTAGGAGGAAGGGGTAGAGTGTTGATGCTACTGTTATTTACCTGCGCTTCTATCCTTATGAACAGTCTCGCACAGCTGTGGTGTGTTATAGCTCATATGCAAGGTTAGGTAGGGTGGAAGGGAAGTAGATGGAAAGGGGACGGTAGATGGGAGGGTGTTCTGTAGGTTGGTGTTCTGTAGGTGGGTGTTCTGTAGGTGGGTGTTCTGTAGGTGGGAGGGTGTACTGTAGGTGGGAGGGGTGTCAGGCGAGAGGTTGAGGGTGCCTTTGCTACAGGGGCGACATTTCCCCGTGAGCGGGTCAAAAGTTTCCCTCTGGTAATGACTGTGTGCCTCACTTTTCATTCTAGTTTGCCTATGTGTCTAGACAGAACGAAGTGAGGAGGGTCCTATGTCAGGAAGCGCTGCGTATTTGCCGCCAAAACAGTCTCCTTTGCCCTATGTACATGCGTTTTAGGGACTGCTGGGACAGGTCACTAACAGTCACTGCCGGGACTCGGAAGGGAGTGCGGGATCTGAACTATTCTAGTTGTCGTTAAGTGGTTTTAGTCAGCCAGGGGAAGTCCCTTCGTAGTGAAAAGTGAAGAGGGGGTATTAGAACAAGACGTGATTATTTAATATGTGACCTCATCTTCAGTAACAATCCATTCCACGACAGGCCTCAACCCGGGTGGGAACACGAAAGTGCTCGAAGAACTCATAAGATCTCTCTGAAAGGGCATTGTATCGACAGGACAGTATTGTCCTTACTAACGGAAGGATGGTGAGCAGGTGACCCTAAAAAGAAGAAGAAGAAGAAAAGAACAAAAAGTTCCATATATCTAGAGGGATTCGAATACCGGAAGCACTATCTGATATATTTTTGGAATCTGTTCTCGATCCAAGTTTAGGAGATTTCAGAATTTTTTATACTCCTGTGAAAGAGAGAGGGAACTTTCTGCATTCCTATTTCAAGGAGCCTTGCCTGCGATTACATTTGCTAGAAAAAAAATTGTATATGAGAATATTTTCACTAGTTAGACAAAAAAAAAAAAAAAAAAAGCGAATAGATTAATAATTAGATATTTTGGATTTGGAGTTTTTTTCCCCCTGATTCGACTCGTCAATGTAAATGTGCGTACTTGGAGTCTGCAAGAAAGCAAATCTCAATTCCAGATGATGTGATGCCACACAAGATCACCAGCATGCTTCTATTTTCTGAAGCTCACCCCCCTCTCTCTCTCTCTGCCTGCCTCCCTCCTTCTCTCCCTCTGACTTCCCCTCTGCCTACCTCTATCTGACTGCACCGCTGATCGTCTTTCTGCCTCCCTCACTCCTTTCTCCTTCCACCAGTCTCTCTCTCTCTATGTATATATATATATATATATATATATATATATATATATATATATAAACAAATATATATATATATGTACACACACACACACACACACACACACACACACACACACACACACACACACACACACACACACACACACACACACACACACACACGGTGGCGGATTGGTAAAGCACTGGCCTCACAAGCCGGAGAACCGGGGTTCGATTCCCCGGTCGGGCGGAGACAAGTTGGGTTTGTCTCCTTTCACGTGTAGTCCCTGTTCACCTAGCAGCGAGTAGGTACGGGACGTTAGTCGAGGAGTTGTGACCTTGCATTCCCGGTGTGTGGAGTGTGAGTGGTCTCAGACCTACCCAGAGATCTGGTAATAATGAGCTCTGAGCTCACTGCCGTAGGGTGGTGTCTGGCTGTCTCGAAAAGAGGCTGCAGCAGATCCGAGGTGAATACACACACACACACACACACACACACACACACACACACACACACACACACACACACACACACACACACACACACATATATATATATATATATATATATATATATATATATATATATATACATACATACATACATATACCAAGGCTTTTTCCCCCTTCCAAGGGAGGTAGCCAAAAAGGGAAAGGCATAAAAACACTCCCACCCATTTCATCCCTAAATACACTCCACACCCCTCCCACCCTCCCTCTCATCTGAGCACCTCCTGGATGACGGGTCATCCCTGCACCCTGCCCACCGCCCTGGGTCAGAAGCAGTGTCGCAAGACACAGCACATCCACAGCAAGGCCGCTTCATTTAATCGGCGACCCCCCCTCTCCGTCCCCCATTGCATATAAGGAGAGGACGGGGAGAAATCCCTTCGGGCTGCGTCAAAATTTACTCACACATACTACCCCACCCCCACCCCCCGCCCATTCCTCCTCATGCAATCACAACATCATCCATATACAACCATTCTCCACTCACCTCTGTCTTCCGTCCTCTCCCTTCCTTCCTCAACAGACATTCCCCTCTTCCCCAAAGCCCCCTTCACCCCATCCATCCACCTCATCCTAGGACGTCCCCTCATGTTCACTCCTCCACATCTGCCTTCCATACCTCTTTTACTAGTCTTTCTTCACTCATTCTTTCCATGTGTCCAAACCATCCTAATATTCTTTCATCAACCCTATCTCCCAAATCCTTTTTCACCCCTGTTCTCCTCCTCACCTCCTCATTTCTCACTCTATCCAGCCTAGTAACCCCCACCATACTTCTCAGACACCTCATCTCAAACACATTCAAACTCCTTCTCTCTTCTTCTCTTATGTTCCACGTTTCTGCCCCATACAGTGCTGTTGGCACAATCACTCCTTCATACAGTCTCCTCTTCGCATCCATTCCCAAATGTCTATTCCTCATTACACTCTTTAAACCACCAAGGCATTTACTCGCTTCTCTCAATCTACATTCTACCTCCACCTTCACTCCACCTTTTCCTGCTACATATATATATATATATATATATATATATATATATATATATATATATATATATATATATATATGCATATATATATATATATATATTTCTGACTCGTCAGATATGCTCTTAGCTTACTTATGGGTTATTTATGACTTGAAATAAAAACTCTGATCCTCTTAATTAGATTCAATCCTGACATTCTTTGAAGCTCGAGAATACCAAAGTCAGTCTCGACTATCCCTTTAACCTGTCCTTTGTGCGGGAGCAAAGAGCCATGACGGGCGAGGGAAAAAACTTAATATCTCTGGGATCGGAAGGTTTGTTAAGAAAGGCAACTGCGACTCGTTGGGCTTGGAAAGAAGTGCATTGAATCAGCCAGAATTCTAAATCATACTCGAACGTCAACAAAGAAAATCCGACCTATAAATAAATCTTAAGAAAAGAGGCGGAATATCGGGAAGCCCATAGGAATGAAAGAATGTAATATCGACCAAGAAAGTGGTGGCGGGGGGGAAGAGAAAGAGTGTCGCGTCCTTAGGATGAATAGAATCCTGTAGTTGAGCTGTGTCATGCCCTTGCGTGAATAACGTTTCCTGTTTGTAATATTTGAGGCTCGCCTTGCGTTAATATGATATGTTGTGTATTATCATTAATGTATGCTATAAATTGTATTTCATAATATGTAAACCATTGCGCTATACCAATCTGTTGGAGCGCGCTTCAAAATGCGTTCTGTCACGACACCAATCTAAAAAGAAACATTACATAATTTGGCGCGAAAACTTTTCTTGTTCCCATTGGTTGGTGTTTAAACTACCCACTTTATTTATGTTTTGGCATCCTGGAAACGTAAGCACCAATTCCCGGGCTATATAAAGGCCGAGGAAAGAGAAAAGCATAAAGACTATAGAGAGAGACTACCAGAACGGAAAGAGAACAAAAGAGAGAACCAAGAAAAGAGAGAAGACAAGAAAAGCAGACGCCCACGGGTCATCTAAATCTACATAGATTTTTTTCTCTACATTTGTCGATTACAAAAACTCAACTAAACAAGTCCTTTGGATCTCATGTATCAAACCCGTAAATTGGCATTCTCCACGCGAAATGCAAAGCCTTTGTTTTTCCGAACTGTTTCGGGCATCTCCAGACTGCTGTTGGACTAAGTGCAACTCTACAACCTCTTTCTCTGTTAGTTATCGACTACGAAATATCAATAGATCTCCTACGTTTTCCCGACTACCAGAAGATTCCCCTATCAGAAGTTATCGTGCATCAGCCTCTCATCAAACAACTCATTTGTTCCCGACACTTGAAGAGCGGACCAGACGACTTTCCGTTGGTGCGGTTTCTAGCAACCAGAATCAAGACTCGTCTACACCATAATCAAGACTTCATTTCTTCCACCTGTTATTAGGTGCTGCATACAAGCGCACACCTGGCTACTCTACCTGGTAATTGTTTATATTCCCATTTATGATTCATGAAACATATATGTGTTTAATATTTTTATGATTAATATATATTTTTTTATTCTATGTCCAATTATGTTGTTTGTAAATAATAATTACTTTCAATTAAGAGTTAGATTATCCTGCCTGAACTCTGTTACTCGTCAGAACAGTGCACGGCCTTATCATTTTTTTAATTTTATTTTTTTTAATTCATTTTTTGTCACGACTAGCCTGACCCATAGGTGGGTCGTAACAAAGAGTGGGAGAGAAAGAGATAGACAGACAGACAGATAGATAGATAGATAGACAGACAGATAGATAGATAGATAGATAGACAGACAGACAGAGAATCTAAGGCGCCACTTTCGCTCGATTACTTTCGTTTCAAATGTCTCTTAAACTTTCACCACTGTCTTTAGTTACTTTCACTTTTTTCACTTTCACCCACCTTTCTCTTGTCACTTCTTTTGCTGTATAAATTTACATATTTTTAAACGGTAGGCCCTGTGCTTACAAGTATTCCTCTTTTCAATTTCTATGTAATGTACTTCAGACAAGGAGGAATGAAATGTTTGAAGATTTTCTTTTCTTTCTTGAATTCTGACTACACTGCGCGCTTCTCCAGTTACAACCTCCGAATCCCCTGAGAACACACATTGTTAGGTCCTATGTAAGTTCTGCAGTGGCGTCATGATTTCTTTAGTCCAATGATCTTTAACTTTATATTTAAGGTCCTCCCCTAAGGGCGTGATCTTTCAATCGTGAACCAATTGGATTTTCTCCTCTTCCACCCTTTCTCCAATCAGATTCGTTGTTACAAATCTATATATGATATTGTTTACTTAAGCAATCTCCAATCACTGCATAACTTAGTTTCATCAGCAAAACATATACACGTCATACAGGATCCCAGCCATTTCTATGACTTTAGGTGGAGAGCGAGATGCGCAAACCTTCGCTTTTGAGTATTATGTAAACTATAAAAATATAACACTCGTCATGTACCTCTCTTTCTACCTACTTGTCTACTAGCCTCTTTTACACACACACACACACACACACACACACACACACACACACACACACACACACACACACACACACACACACACACACACACACACACACACACAGAAAAGAGAGAGAGAGAGAGAGAGAGAGAGAGAGAGAGAGAGAGAGAGAGAGAGAGAGAGAGAGAGAGAGAGAGAGAGAGAGAGAGAGAGAGAAGCGAGCTCATTTACAGTTGCCGAGAAATATGATACGGATTTGCAGTGCAGCTGTAGTAATAGCGGCGGCGGGGACAAGACGAAACCAAGGGGGAATAGTAGTAGTAGGAGGAGGAGGATCTGATTACGTGTCAGGGTGGCTGCAGCTGATGGCCGGGTCGCGGGGCTGCACAACCTCAGCTTCATCAAGGAGGAGGAGGTAGAAGGTAGAGTTAGAACTTGGGAGGAGGAAAAGGAGGATGAAGTGAAGGAAGAGATGGATGAGGATGAGAATGAAGAGGATGGGGAGAAAAAAGAAGAGGAAGAGAAGGAAGAGAAAGAGGAGGAGAAGGAGGAGGAGAATGAAGAGAAGGAAGAGAAGGAGGAGGAGGAGGACGAGGAAGAGGAGGAGGAGAAGAAGAAAAAAGATGTCGAATTAGTGGAGAAGGAGGACGACGGGTGGGGACGAGGTTCCGTCCGTAGGGAAGGGTGGGAAGGAGTGTCGTGGTATGACAGAGCCGTCGAAGGCGGCCTTTGGGGGCCTCTGGCGGGCGAGACGAGCACTGTGACGCCTGACCGAGGCGGCGCGCGGTGTTATTGCCGGGAACGGATTGCGTCGTCACCCCAACCACCGCCACCGCCACCAAAATTGGTAGGTTAATGGCCCGGGATTGCCATCCAGTAGGAGGAGTGGAGAGGGAAGGAGGGAGGGGGAGAAGGAAGGAGAGAGGAAGAGAAGGAGGAAGCGAAAGAGTGAGTGAGTGAGATGGAGTGAGGGAGTGAGGGAGGTGGGTGAGGAGGTGAAGGAGTGAGCGAGAAAGGGAGGGAGGGGGAGACAGGAAGAGAGTAGAGGAGGGAGTTAAGAAAGAGTGAAAGAGGAAGTGAAGGAGAGATTGAGTGAGTGTGACGTGAAAGAGAGAAAGTAAGATAGGGGGTAGAAGGAAAATAAAAACAGAGTGACGGAGAGATGGAGTGAGGGTGGGCTGAGGGAGGAGGACATGAGGGAGAAAACGAGAAGAGTCGGGGAAGTGAGGGGAGGAGAGTGAGGGAGGAGAGTGAGGGAGGAAGAGAAGGAGAGATGAAAAACGGGAATAAATGTTGACAGAGTGAGTGAGGAAATAAGCGAGGGAGTGAGAAGATGAATGAAGGACAGAGAAAACGAAGAATGAGGGAGGTGAAAGGGATGGAGAGAATGCAGGAGGCAGAGAAGAAAGGACAGTAGAAGTGAGAGTGGGAATGAGTCCGGGAGAAAAAAAAATTAGTTTGGTTTTAAGAAAACTAACGTACGTAGATATATCTATCAATATTTCAGCAAATATTATATATATATATATATCTATATATATATACATATATATATATACATACATATATATATATATATATATATATATACATACATATATACATATATATATATATATATATATACATATATATATATATATATATATATATATATATATGTACACACACACACACACACACACACACACACACACACACACACACACACACACACACACACACACACACACACACACACACACACACACACACACACACACACACACACACATATATATATATATATATATATATATATATATATATATATATATATATATATATATATATATATATAAATATATATATACCTATGTATGTTTGTATGTGTCTTATGGGTCACATTCTTTGTCCTCCATACTACATAGTACCCTACTGAAGAAAAACTCCAATACTTTCAATACAATGACTTACAATGGACCTGTCGGTTGATATCACAGCTAAAGCACCTGATTCCCAGATGAGGAGTGAGTGAGGTAGGGAGATAGGGAGGAAAGGAGGGAGGGAGGGGGTGAGGGAGGTAGAGCGGTAGAGAGGGAGGGAGTGGGAGAGGGAGGGAATGGGAGAGGGAGGGAGTGGGAGAGGGAGGGAGTGGGAGAAGGAGGGAGTGGGAGAGGGAGGGAGTGGGAGAGGGAGGGAGAGTAGGAAGGAGCGAGGGAGTGAGTGAGTGAGGGAGGAAAGGAGGAAGCGACGAGCGTCCCTCATCGTGGTTTCCTGAAGCGATGAGACTTCGGCGTCGCGTCGTCATCGTTGTCGTCGACTGTGTCAGTTCAGACTTGTCGGTGTTGTGTTGTCGTTGTCGTTGTCGCTGTTGTTGTTGTACAGGTGGGCGCGGACGAGCGAGCATCGGCAGGTCTGCCTGGAGTTGAGCCCCCACCCACCTCGACCCCAACTCCCATCTCTCCTGGGCGGATGAAGCAGCAGCCGTGTAGCTGGGAGATGAAGAGGAATGAGGGTAAAGGGGAGAGGGGGCGGGTGTGGGAGAGGAGGCAGAGGGAGACGGAGAGTAGGAAAGGGGGGTTGAAGAGTAGGGGGAAGGGAGGAAAGAGGAAGAGAGGAGAGAGGGAGGGAGAAGGAGGGAGAGGAGTAGAGGGTGAGAGGAAAGAAGAGGGGGAGAGGAAAGGGGAGAGGGAGAGGAGGAGGGGAGATAGGAAGGGAGAGGGGGGAGAGGGATGGCCAAGGAGGTAGATTAGGAGGTGGGGTAGGGGAATGAAAGGGTAGTGGATGGAGAAGAAGAAGGAAAGAACAAAAAGGAGGAAATAGAGGCTGAATAGGGAATGTGGGAAAAATGAGGGGAAAATGAGACGAAATTAAGAAAAAGAAAAAGGGGATAGAGGACAAGCGCAAAGAGGCAAGGGAAAGGGGGAAAGGAAAAGGGAGAGAAAGAAGAAAAGGGAAAATATGGGAAATGAGAAAGAATTAAGGAGGGAGGAGGGAAGAAGGGTGATGGGGAGTATGGGAAGACTGATGGGTAAAGAACGAAAAAATAAAAAAAAGGGAGGAAGAAAAATGTAAAAAAAGAGGAAAGCAGAGAGGGGAAAAGTTGGAAGAGAGCAATGGTGGAAAGGAGGAACCAAGAGAACACAAGGAAAAGGAAGGAAAAGAAGAAAAAGTGAAAGAAGGAAATAGGGGAAAAGAAGGGAAGGTGAAAAAGGAAAAAAAAAAAAAAATAGACGAATGAAAAAGGGGAAAGAAGGAAAGAGGAAATGAGAGAGAAGGAGATATAAAGAAGGGAGGAAAAAAAGGGGAAATATGGCGTAGGAGGTGCTTAGGCCGTGAAGAGGGAGACTGTTGAAGCCTCGGAGCTTCGGGAAAGTGGGGGGGGGGGCAAGGGGGCTGTGGGGGAGGCTGGGAATGGCAAATTATTATTGTTGTTTGCGCGCTCCGAAAGCCTGGGTACGGAGTAAGGGGGGGTGGGAGGAGGAGGAGGAGGAGGAGGAGGAGGAGGTGGAAGAGAGATAGGGAAGAGAGAGAGGATGATAAAGTAAAGGATGAGGAGGAGGAGGAGGAGGAGAAGGAGGAGGAAGAGAAATAGGGAAGAGAGAGAGGATGATAAGGTAAAGGATGATGATGAGGATGAGGAGGAGGAGGAGGAGGATGAGGAGGAGGAGGAAGAGAGATAGGGAAGAGAGAGAGGATGATAAGGTAAAGGATAAGGAGAAAGAAGAGGATAAGGAGAAGGAATTGGGAGAGAAGGATAAGGAGGAGAAAAAAGGGGAGGAGGAGGATAATGATGATGATGATTAGGAGGAGAATAAGGAGCATGATGAGGAGGCGAAGAGGGAGGAGGCGAAGGAAAAGGAGTGGAAGAGGGAAGAGGCGAAGGAAGAGAAGGAGGAAGAAGACGGAGAGAATGAGAAGGATGAAAATGGAGGAGTGAGGA
>NC_134809.1:40010308-40015308 GCF_046742065.1 Oratosquilla oratoria
GGGTGGGAGTGGGCGTGTGGCTCGGCTGGCTGTCCCACCAACTTCTCCACTTCCTTCGTTGCCAGCAAGCAGCAAGTCTCCTCTGGCAGCTTCCAGTCGACACCCCCCCGTATCAGTCTCGCAAGGTTCATTACACCACGCGTCAGCTCTTAAGACAGTTGTCATAAATAAGGGGTTCGGAGAGAGATTCACAATGGCACAGAACAAGTTTTTGTCGAATGAAGGGAGCGAGTCCCGGTGGAATGACAAAGAGATAAGACGAGTCTTAAAGTCTCTTACATTTCTTATGACAAAAAGAAAGAAAAAAAAAAAATGTATATGTATATGTATATGTATATATATATATATGTATATATATATATATATATATATATATATGTATTTATATATATATATATATATATATATATATATATATATATATATATATAGACAGGAGGTTTTCCCTCTGGCAAGAAATGTATATAATAGCATGATGACAATTCACAATTTTCTTGATAAATTGTTCAATACAGCAAACAAGGCGACATTTTTCAAGCGGCAACCTATGTAGGTCAGCAAAGGACATTACAACACTGAGGCAGGGAAGTCAAACTAGAAGAATTTTCGGTACCAACGTTTCGAAGTTACAGAACTTCATTTTCAAGGCAGAATGAATATATACAATGGTCACTGAGTAAACATACAGAAAAGTGTTACATAGAATGAGCTAAGGAAAGGTCATAACCAAATAATAGAGAATATGCATGAACCTAGGAGCGGTATATATATATATATATATATATATATATATATATATATATATATATATACACTATAATAAAGTAGTAGCCTCTGTCTGTCTGTTTGTTTGTTTGTTCACGAACTCCTCCTAGAATTTTGGAGATAGACCCCTATAACCATATATATTCTGATACCCTATCACTCCAGTTACTTGGATAATAATATTTCATTTAAGAAATATTATTTAGGTTAGGGTTAAGGGTTAAAGGGGTATGGTGTGGTAACACGCCACTACTGTAGTGTCTCCTTAACACGCATAGCATTTTTGTGACAAAAATTACTATGATTAAACAAACCATTGTATGTGTTCATAAACATTATTTATATTTGTGAAATTAATGTTGCCACAAACTGCGATAGCCTTTGTAAGGAGAAAGCATGTAAATGTAGAATTATTTCATAATTTTACCAAATGTTGAAATGTTGGTTATTTTCATTATATTTTTTCGCGGGCGGTGATATAATCAAGCTCAAAGATATTTAAATATGTGATTTATAAATAATTGATGCATTATCCCAATCTAATCTATGGTCTTTTTGGCTGGCATGAAGGAATACAGCGGAGTTAACTTGTCTATATTTTATGGAGTTCTTATGTTCCTTTAATCTCGTGGACAAATTCCTGCCAGTTTGGCCCCAGTAAACATCATCACAGTCTTTACAAGGCAATTTATATACCTCGGAGTTTTGGTCCACATCATCCCTCCGGTGTACATTAACTACCTTTCTAAAAATGCTGTTTGCAAGGTATTATGGACTGTGTTAAGGGAGACAATGGTTTACCTAAAAGATTGAAATTGTCAGTCGAACATCTCACCAAACGTAAAAATATCATCATCACAAGAACCGACAAAGGAGGTAAAATAGTAATTATTAATCAAAAAGACTATGTCACAAAAGCCCTTGATATGTTAACTGATAAGGACACCTATGAAAGCCTTACTGAAAATCCCCTCAGGAACACCTCCGCAGAGTTTAATAAGAAAGCCCGAAAAGTAGAAGAAACGAGTTATTTGATAATTTAAGAGTCATTAATTTTAAAATATATATATATATATATATATTATATATATATATATATATATATATTATGCACACACACACAACATCTTGCTTAGGTGTTTATCTAAATGAATCTTAAAGCTTCGAACTGAACTACATTGCACTGCCTCTGCAGGAAGTTTATTCCATTCATTAACTGCACGGTTGGCGAAGTTGTTTCCACCCACTTCTAAATCAAATCGATTTCCTGACAGTTTAAGACCATTATGTCTTGTCTGATTCTCATTCAGTGTGAAAGTTTTGTCACTTTTGATGTCATTTCCCTTTAGAATCTTAAAGCCCTGTATCAAGTTACCTCTGAGTCTGCGCTCTTTTGGAGAAAACGTTTTATATATTTTCTGTCGATTTTCGTATGTTTTATTTTTTATATATAGCATCGGTTTTGTTGCTCGCAGTTGTACTTTTCCCAATCTGTCAATGTCTTTAATGAGATTTGGTGACCATACGGAACTAACATATTCCAAATGTGGACGAACTAACGATTTATATAGCTTGTTAATGAGAGATGGACTTTTGAAGTGAAAAGATCGCGCAATCAGTCCTAGAATCTTAATTGCTTTTTCAGAGGCTGAAATACACTGCTTAGATTATTTGAGTTCGTTACTGATAATATATATATATATTAATCATGGAACACATCAAAAACATAAGAACATAAGAATAAAGGAGACTGCAAAAGACCATAAGGCCTACACTAGGCAGCTCCGTATCCATCACCACCTGTCATCCCCATCCATAAAGTTGTCTAATCGTTTTTTAAAACAACTGATAGTTTCAGCGCTTACTACATGGTTACTAAGTTTATTCCATTCATCGACCACCCTATTAGTAAACCAATTCTTGCCTATTTCCTTCTTAAATCTAAATTTGTCCAGTTTATACCCATTACTGCGAGTCCTGCCCTGTTGTTTTATTATGATGACCTTGTTTGCATCACCCTTGTTATAGCCTTTGATCCACTTGAACACTTCTATTAGATCAGCCCGCACTCTGCGTCTTTCCAGAGAGTGTAAATGGGCCCCAACTGTCATCCACCTTGGTTTCTGGACCAAGCCCTTAGTAAGGCTAGAGCCAACCAACCCTCCTCCACCTCCCCCTCCACCTCCCCCTCCCCCTCCCCCTTCCCCGCCACCCCTTCTTATCCCGCGTTCGAGTAATGCCATCAGTCTATGTTCCCTCGGATTCCTTTGTATCTTTAGCTTATAAGTCCCAGTTGTCCACTGTCTCATGCACTTTCCTGAAGAGGGCTACAGTTGGTAGCTGAAATATAGAATCTTTTATTCGAATTTTTTTCTCCGACTGTGGGTTTGATTTATCAAACAAGCAATTGATACAATTAAAGTGTTTATAAATGGTCACAATGTGAATACCTAATACTTGGTTGACATCCCATTTGCTTTTTTCAATGCAAGGACCCTTCTAGGCATGCTAGTGATTAGTTCACGAATATCATCTTGAGGGATTTCTTGCCATGTTTCCCGTAGTAATCCTAAGAGTTCGGGCTTTGAAGATGGCTTCCTGTTCTTTTTGCAAAGTTGTCGGTCTAATATACCCCAGAGGTGTTCAATAGGGTTTATATCCGGGAACTGACTTGGAAATGGAGGTTTCCTGATCTCATTTTGGCTCAACCAATTTTGTGTTGCTTGAGCAGTGTGACCAGGAGCTCCATCTTACATAAATAGGAAGACATTTGTACTCATTTTACCACTGGAGAATATTGCCTGAATTGATGTTTCCTTGACACTCCATAAGCTCAGATCGACCATAACTCCAAATTGCACCCCACACCATTATTGAAATGTCCCATGTTTTACTGTTGGCTGCAGTCTTTTGAGGTCAAACTCTTGACTACAGAGTTTCCAGGCCCACACCCTTCCACTCTCAGAAAATAATGCGAATCGTGACTCATCAGAGAAAATGACAGTGCTCTAAAAGGACACATGTCTCTCTACCACCTCAACAGCCAAATCCTTTCTGCGCTTGATATTGGCTGGACAAAGGAGTGGTTTCCTTCTTGCAGCTCTGCCATAGTAACCCAGCTTGTGGAGATACCTGACAGCTGTTCTGGGACTGACATCAGCTTGTGTTGATATGTCAGAGGCCTCGCAACGTGAATCCTCTTCGATATTTCTTTTGACAAGATGCAAGGTTCATGCTGAGGGCCTGGTACGACCTGAATGAGGTTTTGTGTCCTTCTTGCTCTCTCTGGTGAATTGTACGATAACTCTATTAACAGTAGAAAGGGATATTCATAGATTTTCAGATATTTTGCGTTGACTAAGTCCACTTTCATGTTGACCCACAATACGACCTCACTGAAATTCAGATAGGTCTACAGCTCCTTTGGTTCGTGGGATGCTTGATTAATCTTAGGTGTAATCTGAAACATAAATCTAGGTAAATATAACATATTAGGTTAATTTTAATAATATTTAATAAGAGCAGAAATGCATTTTTCTTGGTGACTAATTAATCCTGTTGTCTGTGTATGTATATGTATGTACCTATATATATATATATATATATATATATATATATATATATATATATATATATATATATATATATATATATACATTCTGTATATTTTCGACAAGAGAAAAGACAAATGTATGGATAGAGTGGTGTAGGTAAAGCCCAGGAAGGAGCAGAAGTACTTTATTCTTTAACGTTTCGACAGAGTCTTCTTCAAATTGAGATACATTGTTTATATATTAAGCGGATCATCTTACAGGTTGCCTTGGGATAGAGTTCGCTGTATGTGCCCTCTTGATGATCAATCTTGCTGTTACATGTGCTAAGTTTACAAACCCTTCTCTATGATTGGTTGAACTAAATGTGTTGATATATGCAGGTTCGATAGTTTTTCTTGTCGTCTTTTTCATACCGGTGTATAAGATTTTGGTGCTGTTCCAATTAGGCATATGGCCGTGTTGTGTAGCGTGCATTACTAACGAATTAGATGTTCTGTGGTGTCGCATGTCGTTCTTGTGTTTGTATAATCTTTTTGTAATTCCCCGTGAATTTTCTCCGAAAAAGGCTGCATCGCATCCGCCACATGGAATATTGTGAACCACGCTGTTTTCATTTTTCTCTCCCGTGTGCTGGTCATTGGACAAAATATCCCTTGTCTTTTGTTTTCTGTCCTGAGGAGT
>NC_134809.1:40020308-40042808 GCF_046742065.1 Oratosquilla oratoria
GTGTCATCATTTCTCTATGTACAGAGCTTTCCTCTATCACAGACAAAATGATGTGTGTCTCTGGTCCGTAGGGGCGCCTCATATAGACCCTAAAGTATCAACTGCATGCTACTCTGCCACAATAACATGCATCCAATACCCCAGACGGGGAATGTCTGTGGAGGAAGGAGGGGAGAGGACAGAAGATAGGGGTGAATGGAGAAGGGTTGTGTATAGATGAGGCTGTGATGCATGAGGGGGAGTGGGTGGGGGATGGGGGATGAGGAAGTATGTATGAATAAAAAAATTGACGCAGCCCGAAGGGATTTCACCCCGCCCTCTCCTTTTCTGCATGAGGGGACGGAGAGGGGGAGTCGCCGAATTTATGAAGCGTCCTTGCTGTGGATGTGCTGTGTCTTGCGACACTGCTTCTGACCCAGGGCAGTGGACAGGATGCAGGGATGACCCGTCATCCAGGAGGTGCCAAGATAGGAGGGAGTGATTTCTATACCTTTTTCTTTCTGGCTACCCCCCCGTGTAAGGGGGAAAAAGCCTTTGGTATATATATGTATGTATGTATGTGTGTATGTATGTATGTATGAGTCAAAACACCTTTAGTATCAGCGCATTTGGCCAAATTGACTAATCATTTGTTTTCCGACTGCACATTCCCTGACAAGCCACTAGGAGCGAAGGTTGTGTCAAGAAGCGACAGATGCTGCTGCCATAGCTTGTAGCTGTCCACACGTCAATGTAAAGTAAGGTGAGGACCCTACGCCAGGAGGTGCTGAGTGTCTGGATTCTGGATTCCAAGAAAAGACCACCTCGCTTGCGCGGGATCGGGTCTTGTGGGAGGGGAAGAATGTCTGTTAGAAAATGAAAAGATAGTAGTGTATAAAAGAGGGCTATTGCCACCGGGCGAATTGCGAGCGATTAGGGGCTTAATTGTTGTCTGTAGCCGAAGCCGTCACCTTTGGCCTATATAGATGCGATTTAGGTATTGTTGGAGGCAAGTAAGAGTCACTGCTGGGAGTCGGAGAGAAGTGCGGGATTCGAAGCCAAAATTTAGCAAATGCATGACCAGCAAGCTTCCGGTTATTACGCCACCAGCGCACACCAATATATATTACGATCAATTTGACTTAACGATTAAAGTTACGGTGATGTGATGTGCATACGTAGTTGTAACCCTAGGTGGATGGCTGGACGCAAATATTTTTGTGCACCGAAACTTTTTTTTTTAACGGAAACTTTTTTTTAACGGAAACTTTTTTTAACGGAAACTTTTTTTTTTAACGGAAACTACAATAAAGGCCAGAAATGTGTACTTCACCGAAACAAAGAGACACTGCAACCAGGCATACCAACTGCATGTTCATTTGGAAAAAGAAAGTTATATGTTCATCTAAGCTTGCCAACAATCTCTGTACCATTCCCAACCATACACACATTCAGAAATACCCTGGGACATCGTGACGATGGTCATGCATCGCTGCTAAGTCCATCAAACCAGAACTGTACGCCACAGCTCATATAACCTTAATTCTAAACGTGGCAACAGGTGGAGATGGGTGGTCCGCGCGGTAGCTCAGTGGTTACCACCTTGAACTCATGAGAAGTTGGTTGAAGAAAAAAAAAAAAAAAAAAAAAAAAAGGGAGTTAGAGAAACGTTCTCTTAAAATCATTGACGCCACATGTGATTTAGTATTCAACAGAAATTCCTTACTAGAAAGTCTTTGCCCAAAAATTATATATATATATGTATATATATATTGGTAAATCTTGGCAGCAGATTTTCTTTTAAACATGTTTCATTAAATACAAATGAGCATTCAGCGCTACAGAGTTTCTTGGACAGACATTCAGTCTCTGAACGTTGATTTTTTGTTATGGGAAAAACGAAATAATAGATTGCCAACAGACATCAGGAACTATTGTTGAGGAAGAGTATATAAACGTTTCACTAAACGCAGTTAGCAATTTCAATGTAACAGACACAGAGTATGAGACATAATATACATAGAAAGAAAGATCTGGGAGAGTTACAACGTAAGACGTACGGGTAGGTCACATCACAAGTGTGAAATGACGGGGAATTTGTCTATCATTGTGGGCTAAATATCCGCTGGGGTTCAGCTGTCCGCCGTGACCGTAGTGTCTGCTGAGGTCCAAGTGTCCAACCCATGACTCTGGCGGAACGCCGGAGAGGTACTCGGGTGTCGGTGTAATTGGAAGATGTGTTATTATAGTTGTTATTACATGCTGGGGAGTATGGTAGGAGTTTCCACTTGCCTGCTGATAGCAGGTTGCAAGTCTCTTATGAAAAAGGCTTCTAGAAATAAGAGTCTAGACCTATCCGATTTCTTAGCGAGAATGATGGTGTTGTCTTCTAATAGTCTTCTAGTGATATGTTGCCTTGTGTCTTTCCAGGAGGTGTAGTCTGGGGCTTCCACTCAACAAGTGGGAAGACATTCTTCTCGATAATGTCATTCTCGTTTGGTCAACGTAGCAGTCGAGGTGTACAGTTCTCTAGGGGGCAGGAAAACTTGTATACCACGCAGATGCAAGCGGGACCTTTGAGGCTAGGAGAAATGTTATTTCCAACTAAAAGTGTAGCTGTTTTTTGGCTGCTGTAGTATACGGAGAACTTTGTCTTCCTCACTCTTAGGTTTTATGTTCCTATGAATAATTTTGGTGAAAGCCTTCACGTCTTCCTTATAAGCTGTGGACATTTGGGCACGGTAAAAGAGGGTAAAAATCTTACCTCCAACTACTACCGGGGTTGGAGACCCGTGGTACCATTTGTCCAAGACTCTTTTTAGGACACGCTAGCAGTCCTGATTGGAATGTCCATTATTCACTAGAACTTGAGTGGAGGTCCAGCGTGAACAGTGGATGAGAGTTTTCCTAAAGAAGGCACTAATGGTACTGTCATTGTAACATTAGGGTCATTCACTATGCCCATTAAGATAGAAACTAGGGTTGGTGGGCTTAACATAAAGTAAAGTGAAAAAGTGGTCGCCATCTTGTTGAAGTTATACATCAAGAAACGGAAGTAAGCCATTGACATCTTCAGTTGTAAACCTTAATCCTGAGGTTACGGAGTGATTCTCTTTCTTG
The DNA here is from genome assembly GCF_046742065.1 of Oratosquilla oratoria. Taxonomy (NCBI): domain Eukaryota; kingdom Metazoa; phylum Arthropoda; class Malacostraca; order Stomatopoda; family Squillidae; genus Oratosquilla; species Oratosquilla oratoria. The sequence continues at coordinate 40,023,408 of NC_134809.1, forward strand.
TGTCGACGAGGACATGATGCAACATATCTGCCATACACCCTGGGTTTTTCTTGGACTGAAATACTCGTACTTCCCCCTCGATAGATTCCATGTTTTCTTCATGAGGTCGATCGAGAGGGAAGTATTAATAATGATAACAAATAAAGATAATGAAAAAAGTATAGCAAGGAAGCAACGGCTTGACGTTAGAGGGTCGCCGTGAGCAACATGACATTTTTTTTTCTTGATTTATATTTACTGCCTACATCCATTTCCCTCTTAACTTCTCCCTATCCTCCCCTCCCACTCCTTTCCTATCTTTTAATCCTCCCTTTCTATTTTCTATTGCGCAAGGAAGGAGTAGGGATGGGTGAAAGAGGAAGGAGAGAGGAGGCTAGGAGGATGTTAGGGAGGGGTTGAGTTAGTTCAAAAGAGAAGGAGGGAGACGAATAGGGGACGAAAAGGGGGGGAAAGAGTATATCCTAACAATAAAAGAGAAAACGCGAGCAAAAACGCTGGACCTACAATACTGTATTTGCTGTACAACTCAGAGCTAAAGCCATCTTTCTACAAATACAACTGTATGAAAACATCCCCAAGTAAAGGTATTTGCTCGATACGATTATCGCTCTACGATGATCGTCCCTAGTTCAACAAAGATCGTCAAACGACTGTCTATAGCACTAATTTCGTCTGGAGAATACGAGGTTGAACCTTCCAACGCATTTACCCATATATGATGCCAGGTAGTATGATGTGCGTCACCCACCATTGGCTGTGGTAGGGTAATAATAATCGCACCAACCAAAACGTACCTTAAAACCAAAAGTATCAAAATTAACTCCCTAACATAAACTTGATTAAATATTGATTAATCTCCCACTGGAAGAGGTTATCCTCGGCACCGGAGAAATGTTGTATGGTGACAGAAAAAAAAAAAAAAAAGTTGTCCAATTGAGGTATGGAGACCTGCGTATGCTATGCTGGTCTAAGGCAATACTCTTGACTCTGATTTATGAAAAAAACAGCTTCCAAGTGAATATCCCCGAGTAATGCTATAAGTTTTTCATTTTCATATTACTTTGGCAAAACTCTTGTGCGAAAGATGTTGGAACAAACTTAGGACAAGAGGCGTTTCTTCCTCCCTCATGCTTGAATATTTCAAAAGTAAAAGGTTTATTCTGAAATAATTTCCTATTTCGGTTCTTTTATGATGGCAAAGGTGACTTGATGCTTCATTGGTGAGATGAATTGCGTCATTTCCCTTTTATATGCTGTAAGACCATTTTATGGCAACAACTCAGGATGAAGGTGTTGCGATAAAGTGAGTTAAACATTTTGCAGACCCAAGTACAGATGGAGGAGGGGACGGTGGAGCCGGCTCGTACCCGGGAAGTGACCTCGTCTACAATCGGCCGATGCGAGAAAGTCTAAAGAGTGGTAATCTTCATGGCTTGTATCTTGGCTAAAGACAAGAGATTCTGTGCAGCTCAAGGAAAAAGCTTCCGCCTTAAGTGAAGAGGGAAAGAGGAGGGGATTCTCAGTCCCCAACTCCCCTTTCTCCTTGTACAAGGCAGGTTTGACATGGAGCTACCGCCACCTCCGACCGGCAATGAACCTTTTCTGGGCAGACTTGGTCTCACAAACTGCCTCTGTCCCCACAGCTCCTATGAACGCGGGCAGTACCAGAGTAATAACAGTTGCAGCTCGGAAAACTGCAGAACCATGACACAGGAAGCCAGCTGTCACCATCAGTGGCAGGAGAGCCGGTCTGCGCTGCAGCTGGCTCGATGGTATTGCTTGCGGGAAGGTCTCCCAGCTGCTGCTGCTGTTACTGCTGCAGTGTCACGATATTGATCTGGTAGCTGACGTGACTCGTCCGAGCTACAAGACCAGCTGCTGACCTGCACCAAAGGCGTGAAAAGATAAGTTCAAAAGAGTATGGACGTGAAAAGAATAAAGAAATGAAAAAAGAGTGAAGCTATAAAAAAAAAAAAGGGGGGGGGGGCCGGAGACACAATGGTCACCTGGGCAGCACAACATAGGTGAGCTGTTCCGAGCAGCTGGGGGGGTGACCTCTGCCAAGGAGGTGAACTGCTGACATTGCAGGTCCCTTGGGCACATCGCACGAGATGTCCGAAGTATGATGGGATGGGAGGTGAGGAGCCTACACCAGGAGGCGCTGAGTACCTGCGGCCTAAGCCGTCACCTTTTCCCTTACGTACATGCGCTTTAGAGACTGTTGGGGAGCAGGTAGTGAACAGACAATGCAGGGAATCTGAGAAGCGTGCAGGGTTCGAAACCCACAACTAAGCGAATGCGAAACCAACACGCTTTCGATAACGCCACCAGCGAATGGGAAAATTTGTAAAGAAGTGTATTGTATGTCTCCACTGATAACAAGCGCTTCTGTCCTTGGCAACTGTGCTGCACCGGGATGGAGTCAATGAGGTGAAAAATGCGAGATGTAATCAGGGCAGCAGAGGAGGATAAAAAAGAGATTATGTGAGCACCATTCTTTTCCCAGTAGAGGAGAGTTTCTAATAATCAAGTAATGTTGAGTGAATCTATTCTTCTCCGAAGGAAGGGTTGGGGGAGTCAAACGTAAAAAGGTGAGTAGAGGTAACACATCAGGCGTGTGATTGTGTGTGTGTGTGCTTGTGCATGTGTGTGTGTGTGTGTGTGTGTGTGTGTGTGTGTGTGTGTGTGTGTGTGTGTGTGTGTGTGTGTGTGTGTGTGTGTGTGTGTGTGTGTGTGTGCGTGGGTGTTTTGAAGGAGAAAGGAGGACCTATTCATTGTGTGAACGATGCGCCGAAGAGGAGACGCGACACCTCCGTATACATTCCTTGTTTTTTCCGTGTGACGTCAGGAAAACTTAATACGATGATTTAATTTCCTGAAAGGGATTAAAAACGAATATATATATATATATATATATATATATATATATATATATATATATATATATATATATGTATGATTAATGTTTAAAAACGACGTGTGCCTGGACATAAGCATAATGCCTAACTCTTTCGTTCCCATTTGACTTTCCTTTTTCCGACCTCGTTTTCAGAAAAACAAAATCACCGAATTAAGTTTCATGAACAAAGAGTTGGGAAGAGGAGAGCAGGTAGCAGAGCCGGCTCGCAAACGAGTCACCCACGACAAGAGAGGGAGATGAGCAGGTGAAGTGTCAAGAGGCAATTTAGTTGTTCGATGCGCCCAAGAGAGAGAAATATGTGGTGAAGGTGAGGAGCTTACGCCAGGAGACGCTGATCAGCCGCGGCCGAGGCCGTCGCCTTTGCCCTATGATCCGCTCTGGGGACTATATGAGGAGGTATCGTACAGTCATTGCTGGGAATCAGAGATTAGTGCGGAACTCGACCCCACAACTAAGCAAATGCGAGACAGGCAAACGCGCTTCCGATGGCGCCACCATCACATAGGCTCATTCCACGGCTTGGCTGCTTGTCCATCAGAAGCAAGAACCCGCGCTCAGCTCCCAACCTCAGTAGGACGCTGATAGTAGAAACGATTGATTGACGGACGGCTGCCAGTCAATAGAGGAAGAATCGATAGAAAATTAGTATTAGCCGTTGGCATGGCAAGCAAGCACACTGAGGCGCAGGCGTTTGGAGGCCAGAAGCGAGATGGATGGTGGTCCGATTCCGACTAGAGTCAACGCGTGACTGCTGTCAGGGCATATATACATATACGGTTTTGAATAACTGAGTAAAAGGTGAGGGGTGAGGAAGAGTGTTCCTCTCCCACGTCAAACCACCTGGCTTCACATACACGAGTAAGGACATATCGGTTAAAGCTCGGAGATATTTTTTGGGAAGCATTTGAAATATATATATATATATATATATATATATATATATATATATATACACATATACATATACATATATACATATATATATGTATATATATGCATATATATACATATATATATAATACATTATATATATATATAAACATATATATACATAGATTGATAGATAGACAGATATACATATATTTGCAGATACCACTTGGAAAATGAAAGAATTGAATACCGAACGTGTTCGTCTATTCAAGACATCATCAGGGTACAAAGAATCTTTGTACCCTGATGATGTCTTGAATAGACGAAAACGTTCGGTATTCAATTCTTTCATTTTCCAAGTGGTTTCTGCAATCTGCAAGTATTGTTGTCACGTGTGCTCAGTGATTTGTTTTGCACATATTCATACATATGTATATATATATATATATATATATACATATATATGTATATATATACATATATATATACATATATATATGTATATATATATGTATATATAAATATATGTATGTATATATATATATATATATATATATATATATATATACATATATATATCCTCTCCCGAGGAGTGTACCCTATACTGTACGTGAGCGGCGAGAGAATCATTGTCAGATCCTAAGGCTAAAGAGATATCAGAACCATCTCTTTTATAACTTTGCTACAAAACTCATTTTCTCAGGATCCGTGACTAAGAGCAGCATATATCAAGCCCCCTTTTAGCTCTACACTTTGCCCTGCCATGTACGAACCTTTGCTCGCTCCTGTTGTTCGCGCTTCATTGACCGATGAGCTGGAGTTGATGAAGAGCCTCCGGAAGCTTTAAGCCATCTTAGAAAGCCTTCAGACGTTTTAGGAAGCTTTTGAAGTTTTCTAAAATTCTGAAAATTTCTGAAGGCTTTTAAAAAATTCTATTTTTTTCCAATAAATAAAGTTAACTTAAGCCTTTGAAGCCTTCCATGAGATTTTGAAAGTTCTTTGAAGTATTCGTAATTACCTGAAAACTGAAAGTTTCCAGCCTTTTATTTTCTGTGTGCAATTAATAGCACCTTGGCAGCTGCTAAAGTTTCGAGAAGCTTTTTAGTTTTTAAAGATATCTGTTTTTAAGGTGACCTAGATTCGTAAAAAAAAAAAAAAAAAAAAAAAAAAAAAAAAAAAAAAAAAAAAAAAAAAAAAAAAAAAAAAAAAAGTTTTTGCAAGCTCTTGGAAGCTCCCGGAAGAATTTGGTAAATTTTTGAAACGTTTGGAGACTCTTTTTATGTTCTCTAAGCTTATAAAAGCATTATCTAAACTGAAATGTGGTAGCACAGTGGGTTTCTTGTATGTTATAAAGGTACCTGTAAGTTTTTTTTTTCTTTTAATTCTAAATATAATGGGGTCTTCTTGAAAGTATAAGAAGAATTACGCATCGTCTGCTCCCGCTCCAAATTCTCATATCCGCAAAGAAGTAGGATTTGTGAAAAAAGATCTTAAGGCAAGTTTTCGTGAGTTGGGTAATACGCTTGCGCCTCCGTAATTGCTTGAGGCGTTTTTGCCTCATTTTTTTTTTAAGAAAATCTTGATGATGGCATGTGCAGAGGCACGCCGGTTCATTTGCAAACTCACATTGTACGTATGAGGTTCATTTCCTGTTTCAAGAAACAAGCAAAAAAGTTAATGCCAGTAATTGTATTCACGTGCGTGCGGCGTGCATGCGTAAATGTGTGTGCATGTCTAAGATTATATTTGAGTGTGTCTGAAATATTGTTTATATGTATATGTGTGTGTATGTGTGAGATTGTGTCTGTGAATGTCTGAAATTTTGTGTATACTTTTTGTGTGTGTGTACGTATGTGTGTTCCTGTGTGCGTGTGTGTGTCCGTGTCCGTGTGTGTGTGTGTGTGTGTGTGTGTGTGTGTGTGTGTGTGTGTGTGTGTGTGTGTGTGTGTGTGTGTGTGTGTGTGTGTGTGTGTGTGTGTGTGTGTGTGTGTGTGTGTGTGTGTGTGTGTGTGTGTGTGTGTGTGTGTGTGTGAGCGTGTGCGCACGTGTCTACTTACAGTATATGCATGCATGTACGTTCGTGTGTATTTACTCGAATTTTACGGTCAATCCGTCTCTATTTTATATTAATTCAGAACATAATCAATGGGTACTCTGAACACCGCTATATTCATAAACCTCTGATACATATATTTATCTAATTATCAATCTGTCTATTCTGATCATTTACTTATTTCCCTATATACTTACCAATTGACTAATTGATTTTACAAGCTCGTTTAGCTATTCATTTGTGGATATTTTTGCGTGTTTGTTTACGTCTATCTATAACCTTATTTATTTGCCTGATCTATATCTTTTACCTTGATTTATTTGTATATTTAGTAATCTTTTCATCTAAGTATCGCTTTCTTCATGAATTGATTTATTCTTATATATTTAGCTGTACGTTTGTCTACCTTTGAATCCGGACGCAATATGAATCTAGAGTAGGAGAAGGGGACTCCTCGCCTGTTTCCTCATATGTACCACACTTATGCATTACTGTTCTTTAACCTTCTGGGGGTCGCGCGGAATAAAATCGTCAGGCATTCGCTAACTCCCACTAGTTTAAGAACTGTACCCCTCTTTCTCAAATTACGTCCTCTTACCCCCGCCCTCACGGTCCACGGGCGCCAGTTGAGGAGAAAACTGACCTAGATGTACGCCGTCGGCTTTGATTCTACACTACATTTCATTTCAAACTCCCGCCGAAGGGGACAGAGCCTGTGGTTCATAGAGTCTATGGTTTTTGCTCTCCTGCAGAGGGCGTGGGTGTTCAAGATCAATGCAGGAGCTCGCGGTGATATACGAGTCCGTATGTCAGGTGGTCCTTGTTACGAGGACTTTAAAACGAGATCACCTTCCCCGGACTTAAAGGACCAGGAAATTTACTAGTTGGGTTGAAGGGGCAGAGGTTATTGAGGTAGCTTCCAACGTACGAGAATATAACGGTCTCCTCGACTGAATAAAATTACCTTCCAAGCCAATGAAAATTATGTAAAAACCAAAGAATCAACTTCCAAGCAGCCTTCGTTATTTACCCATCCAGATTCAAATTACACTGGTGGCGGGATTTGAATTGGTTCGAATCCTGCACTTCTCTTCGATTCCTAGCAGTGACTATTAGTTACCTGCCCCAACACTCCCCAAAGTACACACTAGGGAAAAGGTGACACATTCGGCAGCAGCTAATCAGCGCTTCCCGGTGTAGGCTCCTGACCCCCACTACCACCAAGCCGTTTAGCAGACAAAATGACTTCAGCTTCACCAAAGGACAAAATCCCATCACCCTTCACACCTACTCCCACCTCCCTCCACCCCTCCGTCCTGGAAGGTCGGTCAGGATAAGAATTGAGAAAAGCTATCCGCACCCCCCCCCCCGACTCTGAACTCTTTGCTGCTGATTTACATTCCTCGCATCGTCGCTAAGGAGGGATTCAGACGGATGAACAGACTCAAAGGCTCCTCCCAGGCTCCTCCTTATTCAAAACGTCCCGATTCAATCAACCCCATTGGACATCAGTAACTGCCACTCACCGCGTCTCCCTGAGCACCTATGATGATGCTGGCAATTTCACCTGAAGTTGAAGGGTGCTCTGAGTCGAATTGATCCAAACGCTGTTTGCTTCAAACTTCCGCTACAATCTCGCGCGTGGCTAGAACGTTTCTTCCGCATTCCCCTTTGGTAATGGTTGTAGACAGACAGATCTCCAACCTCACATTTCCAATGGTTTTCAAAACTAAGTTAACAATAAACCACTGCGTATGCCTTTAAGCCTCAAAGAATATTTTGTAATCAGTAAATATGCTTATTTGTTCATTTCATTTGGTCATTGATTTATTTATCTACTTATCAACTTATCAATTAATCTATTTCATTCACATTCTGAGTGAAGACCTGAACTCGCTACAAACTACACATCCTGGAACGCTCTTCTTACGGAATATTCACGGAACCTCCAATCCCTGAAACCTTTACACTCCGTGGAACATCCAATATCTGGAACCCCTACTCCACGGAACTTCCAACCTCCGGAACTCCCACTCCATGGAACATCTAATCTCCGGAACTTTTACTAACGTACCCTGCAATATTTGGAGCCTCCACTACCCGGAACCTCCAATATCTGGAACCTCCACTCCACGGAACCTCGAATTTCTGGAACCTCCATTCCCCTGAACCTACAATCTCTGGAACTTCCACTCCTGCCGAACCTCCAATATCTGGAACATTCACTCCCCGGAACATCCAATATCTGGAACCTCCACTCCTCGGAACTTCCAACCTCTGGAACTTCCATTCCACGGAACCTCGATTCTCTGGAACCTCCACTTCACGGAACCTCTAATCTCTGGACCTTCTACTCCACAGAAATTATAATCTCTTGAACTTCCACTCCACAGAACTTACAATTTCTGGAACTTGCACTCCACGGAACTTCCAGTCACTATAACCGGAGCCTTCAAGAACAGCAACAACAAACCGAAAGCTTCACTCCCCAAAATCTCCATCCACCGGAACTTCTACACCTTGGAAGCTTCAATCACTGAACCTTCCTCTCCCTGGATACTTCAATAGCCGGGACTTCTACCCTCTGGGACCTGTACATCGCCGAAGCTCCAGCCACCGAAACTCTTCCACACACCGGTACTTCCAATTTCCGGAATATTCATTATCTGGAATCTTCACTCTTCCCCCGCTGGGTACTTCCACGCCTGGGAACCTTCTTACCTTCTCTCATCGACTCTTCTGTTGGTCGGAGGCACCTCCCTCCTTCTTCTCCTCCCTCTTAAATCCTCCTTCTTCTCCTCCTCTTCTTCCTTCTTTTCCTCCTCCTCTACCTCCTCATCCCTACTAACTCATCCGTCTCCTTCTCCATTTTCTTCTCATTATCTTCTTTTTCCCGCTCCTCTTCATACTTCTGCTGCTCCCCTCCCGAATAATTCCTTCTCTTCCTCTTCCTTCTCTCTCTTCTTCTTCTCTTCCTCTCCCTCCCTCTACCCTTCGTCTCTTTCCTCCTGCTATTAATCCTTTCCCTTCTGCTACTTCTCCCCTTCTACTCTACCTGTTCCTCTTTTTCTTCCTATTTATGTCCTTCTCCCTACCACACTCTTCCTTGTCTTACTTCTTTTTTCCTTACTAATCTTTTTTCTTTCTCTTATTTTTACACCTTTACTTCCTCTTACTTCACCTCAATTTCTTTCTAATCCTTTCCTTGATCTTTCTTTAGCCCCTTCCACTCCTCCTTTCGCCCTCCTCCTCTCACCCGTCTATCTTCTTCCCATCCCGTTAATCCTATTCTCGTCCCTTCATCACCCCCTGGGAAGAAAACCCACCTTGCGTGACTATCAGACCTTGGATGATTTGCTTTACCCAGACTAATTTACTTTTTTTGTCCACTGAAACAAGGCGAAGATTCTCATTGTTACTCCAACCAGTAGCTTACGATTCGCATATATTACTGAACTGAAATTTTTTATGAAAGAATAAGAAATAAAGAATAAAGTATATGGTGAAGTACTGTGAATAAACCAAATCGAAGGAAAGCAAACTAGAAACATGAGAGTGAGGACAATAATCTTCGTCTCGTTCTGGAGTAGAGAACAAAGGAGGGGAAGACGTCACTGCCTTCTGGCGGATGATTGGCCGCCGCGGTTCGGTCGAATTCGGACAAATGACACCCCACCCCCCACCCTTCCTCCTTACCCCCCCCCCTCCTCCGCGAGAGATTGAGAGAGGAGGATGTCAGTGGCTGAATCAATTGCCGAATCAGGATAAGCCTGCCTGATTTGGCTGGACAGACAACATCGAGATTCAAACAAAGGCCAGAATATCTGAATGAGATTGTCTAGTGTTAGAATAAAATCCTTAAATGTCCCTTGCATGGTCAAGTGATTTAATGAGAACATTATGATTGATTAGTCTGTTTCCAAGTGGAATAGCCTATTCACAGAAGATATCTGTATTTTCCGTTATTGATGATTTTTTTTCTTTTGCAAACTCCTGATAGGTAATTTGTGTTCTTTTTTATAATTTCTCAGTTCTTCCAAGAACAATTCAACAAAATGCCTTGCACCGCTTTTCTTTCCATTTTTCTTTCCCTTTCTTTGTTTTTTTCTTCTAACCAAGGTCTAACATTTCTAACATGAGTCATCTTGTTGCGCTTATGTTCGCCTCGTCCAGTCGGAGCGGCACAGAATTCTAGGACCGGACCCAACCAATCAAGTCACAGATTTCCAGGACCGCACTCAACCAAACAAGGCACAGATTTCTAGGACCGGACCCAACCAAACAAGGCACAGATTTCTAGAACCGGACCCAACCAAACAAGGCACAGATTTCTAGAACCGGACCCAACCAAACAAGTCACAGATTTCCAGGACCGGACTCAACCAAACAAATCCAATGGAGACTCACGACGAGGTGCGACAGACGCAAATTTTCTTTCTACATCAGTCAGGTTTCCATATCCTGGAAGATGTTCCTAGAAAGGTGATGACGTCACCATATCATAACGTCTACATTGACGTCACTAGCCAACCATTACTTCATCATGAAGTCAGGTGGTATGTGAATTTCTTCCTGGACCTGAACTTCTTTACTTCCGTTTTTACATAAATCCCCTTTATCCCCTCTTTGGTTAATTTCGCACAAGACACTCCGCCCCTCGCCTCCCTCTCCTCACTCTTGTGTTACATGGAGGACCCTTCCTGCCCCTTGTGCTTCTGAGTCCTCGACGTTCCCTCTCCTGACTCTCTCTCTGACTCTCCCCGGTTCACTCTCACAGCGCACGACTTGTGTCAACATTGCCAACAAGGGTATAAATTGCCTTCCGATGTTCCCTTCTCCTCTTCCTCCCTCCCCTTTCCCTTTCCCCTTCCGAGGCCCCTGGCTCTTCAGTTATGATGGACTCCATTCAGAAGAAGCCTCCCAACTCCCCCAGCTAACCCCACTGCTAGCGGCACCCCACCCCTTCCTCCCTTCTCGTTTCCCCTCACTTTGCCCATTGAGGGCAAGTGAAACGTCTCCATCCCGGCGTCCTGTCCCACATGTTGAGTCTCTAAGCTTCGTCACTGGTCAGGGCACCCTAGCACCTTCAGCGGCCCTGACTGATCCTCTTGGCACTTTTATTCCCTACCCCTTTTGTGGCGCTCTCTCTCTCTCTCTCTCTCTGTTTATACATCTATCTATATATCTATATTTGTATCTCTCTCTCTCTCTCTCTCTCTCTCTCTCTTCTCTCTCTCTCTCTATCTATCTATCTATCTATATATATATATATCACATTATCTCTCCCTCACCCTCTCTCTCTTCCTCTTCATCTTTCTTTCTCTTCCTCTCCATCATTTTTTTTTCTCTCTCTCTCCCTTTGAGGGCTGCAACCAGGTCTCCACTGGTGATCCGTATCCAGGGTCTTCCCGTCTTCCAGGAACCTCGCTGCCCATTCTGTCCAGAGAGTCTCACCACATTTCTCACGGGTTTTCAACCCCTTACCTCACGGGCTCCACATATTGCTGTTTAACCTCCTGAGTCTACTAGATACAATCACTTAGCATCCACTAACTCACACTTATTTTCTGTTTGAAGGCCCCACTCGAAAAATTCTGTGGCTCCCCACAAGGGGCCCTCCATCTATCTCAGATTGAGAATCACTGCTGTAGCCAATTCACTTGAAGTCGGTGGATATTTCATTCAACACTGTATCTGAACAATTAATTTACTAGTGCTCCAGTCTTCTTTGATTATATTTTTTCATTGTTTCTCTTTTTTGCTTTATGTTGATATATATTTCTGCCAATATCGTTAAACTATTTGATACTTATTTTGCCATATTATTTCCTGAAATGAATTGAACAGACTACACAGCTAATCAAGGAGCGGCTCTACCCCAGTCGCTGTTATTCCTCTTGGCCCATTGGTCATCCGGATGTCTGCCACCTCGTGCTTTCCACCTACTCATCCTAGACCCCAGGTTCTTCACCTCGAATCCATGGAGCACCCCTACGACGGGGCCAAATGTGGCCACAGACCGAAAGCTAAAACGAATTACCGGACGCCACCAAGTGATCACATTCGGTGTCGAAGTGGCCTTCTCCAGGAGACTAAAGAAATGAAACACATAAGCTAGGGACACACGAGAAAATGGGTAAAAAATACCTGGTGTAGATTTTTGACTACCCCACCCAATATAACATATATATAATCAACATTGAAAGAAAACCGCGTACATGATCATGAGTTTTACAACTCTGCTAATCAGGAGAAGCGGTGAGTGGAGCTTAATCGGAATATGACTGATAGAGTTTTTTTTTTTTTTTTTTTGTGCTCTCCTCCTATTGGCCGTTCGGTTATTTGGTCTTTCTTTCAAATTCACAACAACGCAGGATTCTGCAATTCTGTTTGCCAAAGAACTCTGCGGTTTGTTGCTGAAGGTTTCTGCAACTTAATTTCAACGATACATTGTTGTTGGATTGTCCAAAGTCCTCATTCACCCACAATCTCAGTATCTATTTAACATCCTGGGACTTGCTTAATGGCATGGCGATGCCTAATGTCCCACCGTTGCTGTTACATCCGTGTTTGTTCTTCCTATGACCCTGAGGTAACGGTTCTTGAACTGTGGAATGCAAAGTTTCCCCAGTATTCTTGATTGTTGCATTGGTTGTCTAATCGGAAACGTATTGGCCTCACATTCGCTTAGCCTTGGGTTTGATCAAACACTCCTCTCCGATTCCTAGCAATGACTATTAGTTACCTGCCTCAGTAGTCCCCAGAGTGCATTATAAGACAAAGGTGACGGCTTCGAACGCAACTAAATGCCTACAAGAGACTGTTCTTTGGTAGAAAGATAGGGTGAAATAACAGACACGGGGCTGTAATATTGAATTATGCCCAAGGTTGTAGGCTGCGTAAGTTATATGCGGCCAATATTCAATTAACCTTGTAAGTTGCATTCATACGTACCATAGATCCGCAGTATTTCTTTATGATTGAAGACTCAGCTCCACCAAAAGAAGAATGGTGATCACTTGGGACTCCTTTAGCACCTTTAAGACTCAACCTCTTTGGTGCGATACTGTCCCCAAGGATAGAAGCGTTGGTTATTGCCGACAAAATGTTACAACATCCCGTGGACGTTGTGCGAGGGTAAGCAAAAATAAGGACTATTGCAGCAAGAGTGCAGTCCTCTTGCCCCCTATGGCTCTGTTTACTTCCTGCCTCTTCAATATCTCCTCTCCCCTTGTCGTGCCTCCTCTTCCATCTCCTTCCAGTGCCTCTCGTCTAAACTCTCCAATTACCTATGTTATACGTTTTTACTTTGTGTTTCTTGTCCCTTTTTTATTTCCTTCCGACTTTCAAGTACCACCCCCCTCCTCCCCCTTCTCCTCCCCTCCTCATCTTCCTCCTCCTTGTCCTCCGAGAAGCCTCTCCAATCAACCTTGTCCGACTTCTTCCCCTCTCTTTCCATAATTGGAAAATGTTTACAGTCGCGGATTGTTTACGTTGGCGTGACGTCCCTCTGCCCTTGTTATCTTCTTTTCTTAATATTTACAGCGTGTCTCTAAACTCTGGGCACACACAATATATCATTCTCTATGGCTGACATGCTCTTGTGGAATATCTTTTTTCATTCCTTCTTCATTCACTATACCTTAGCTCCCTTAACTTCTCTTTCTTGGTATACTAAAGGAGAAAGTTCACTCTATAAAAATCTAAGATACGAGATACCCAAGAGAACCTCTGTGTATTCAGACTTTATAGACACCCTGCATTGCTCTAGGATGGCTATATGGGTGATGCTTCAAGTCCCACTAAGAGAGTCAGCGCGTGACAGCAGCAAGGGCAAATACGATCTTAAATCCTCCAGCTTCAGCAGAACATTCCTGCTAGGTCCATTTACAGAGGTTGTGTTACGGACGAAGTGTTGATAAAGAAAAACTGGGACGAGTAAGGTGAGAATTGCAACGGAAATGAAATGCATATATGTAGAAGTCAATTCGTCTAACTCAGTGATGTGGCTAAATACTTGAAACTTCCAAACAGAAAATTTGGTCCCTGGGGAACGCCCTCGTCTGGTGATAGTCACAGCGAAGGAAGCCATTGGCTCTCAACCTTGATTGCCCACTGCAATCCACCCACCTTTTACTTGAAAAGTGGAATATTTATCGTTATTGTTAACTTAATCCATCATATATAAAAAGTGCAATACATAGTAGATGGTGTATATTATAGAATCCGTAGGATTTACAAAAAAAAATTGTATTCAAATAGTTTGAGTCTGAAAATTTCAGGTTCTATTCCCTTCCTTCTGAAAAGTTAGAATTGCAACCTGGAAGAGAACTCCCCTCTGGTTGAGAACATTTGATTTAATGTCTGTTTATTAACTTTGTCGAGAATTAATTATAAAATAGAATTTACAAAACCTGCTGGGAGCCAATGAAATGAAAAAGGAAAGAAGATAAAAAAAAGAAAAGAAAAATGTCGCGGATGTTTTATTCAGCGAAGTACGAAAATTAGAGATTGATACCTTAGCAATACTGGTGGGGAAAGTTTCTGAGAGGTTTGAGTAAAGAGATTGGGAACGAGCAGAGTGTGCTGCCAGTCTTTCAGCCCTTTGTGGTCAGAATATTCATTTATCTAGTAATGTGTTTATTCAAGATTCATTCTGCAGGGGGTCTTGTTACACGAGGGAAAGATCTTTTATCGGTACGGTCTTCCTCATCTTCAACTTCTTCCGTACTGAGTGGTATTTTTTTTTTATTCATTCTGTAGATCGTAAGGCTGTTTCATACGAAACCGTGGCGGACCCCCTCTCCTTCCATAGGAAAGGGAAGCCACGCCCGTTCCGTTCTGACTGCCCCTCTTCTTTGTTAGATAGCAATTCTCCTTTTTACCCCAACTGCATCCAAAATTCATCTTCGCGTTATCCTTTCGGTAGCAAAGTTGGTTAAATATAAGTGCATTGGAGATGTATCATACTCGTACCGTATGCCAGTTAGGTATACTGTCAGATGGAGTCCTCTTTGTCAGAATTCTTCACTGTCTCAGGTTCATCCTGCATATCTTAGGGCACTTCATATTTTCTACTGTAACCAAATACCTCTGTTTCAAGTCTTCGTCCTTTCTCAACACACTTCCTTCTCTTCTCGGTTTCCCCATCTCCTTTCTTAATTTCTTCAATTTTATTCTAATATCTGCAACAACTGGCACATGATCACTATTACAATCTGCTCCTGGGTATGTTTTTACCTTTATCACTGCATTTCTAAATCTTCTGTTGATAGTAAAATAGTCTTTTTGATTTCTTGCTGTATCTCCTGGTGCCTTCCATGTCCATAGACTTCGCGGATGCTGCCTCAAATCAAGGATAGCGATAGCTAAAAGCACGTTTCAGAAAATGAAAGGGGTTTTAACAAACAAGAAAATGTCTACAGATATAAGGAGAAGAACAGTTAAAACATTTATATGGTCAACACTATTATATGGTTCAGAAGCGTTGACAATCAGCAAAAAATTGCAGGAAAACTTAGAAGCAGCAGAAATGTGGATATGGAGACGAGTATTAAGAGTACCATGGACAGCGAAGAAAACAAATGAAGAAGTATTGAGAGAAACGGAGACAGATAGGGAATTGATGACAACAATAAGGAAAAGAAAGTTGCGATTCTTAGGATACATAATGCGGAGGGAAGGGTTGGAAGAGGTGGTGATGACGGGACTGGTGGAGGGAAGGAGAGCAAGAGGAAAGCAGAGGGAGAAGTATATGGACGGGCTGATGAGGGCGACGGGAAAACAACTCAAACCAGCACAGATGTTACAAGTAACTAGGGACCGTGAACGGTGGCGCTCCATGGTTGCCGAAGTCCAAGAGGATATGGCACGACGGTAAGGAAAGGTATCTTAGGGCAGTCGTGGACCGGAGATATAGCCAAGCATTGATCATATGATATACACTTCTGTACCGGAGATATAGTCGTGATCTCCTTGTAAAATACGTGTGTGTATGTACCGGAGAAATACTGAAACATATATACAGTATATGGTAAAACTATATGTGTGTACCGGAGAAATAGTGACAATCCATTTGGCATGTGACATCCACACTTGTATTTATATTTGTTTTAGTTCTTTTTATTATTCTCTTAGATTGCGATATTGATAACCTGAGTGATCTTTTTAGTAAACAAGAAGAAAATATACGTCAACATGAACAATCATCCGGAAAAGAAAAATGCAAATATAATACCTGGGTCACGTTTTTTTGTGTTGCCATGCAATTATGAATAATTCTTATGTGTTTATGACATAAAATATATTTTTTACGAGTAAGATGGTACATGCTTATGTACATAAAACAAAAAACCCAAGCCCCCTTAAATAGTGAGTGGCCAGTTCAGGACATCTGTTTAGATGTGATCAGTTGAAGTTTGATTACAGTATGTATATGTCCAATGTCTCATATACGAGACATGAAACAAACTCGTTCATCATTGGGAACACACACACACACACACACACACACACACACACACACACACACACACACACACACACACACACACACAGGGACACGCACACGCACACACACACACACACACACACACACACACACACACACACACACACACACACATACACACACACACACACACACACACACACACACGCGCGCGCACACACACCTCTCATGGCGCTGTGGTTAGAGCTCTGGCCTGCCACTACGGAGGTCCGGGTTCGACTCTCGCCCGGGGCTGAAATAATATCAGTATCGCAGCGCTGAGGGGTGTTACTCCAACTCTCGTGGGCGGGGAGTTGGGGGTGTGTGTGTGTGCAAGGTCATAGCATTACCCATAGATCGGACCTACGAGCTCTGAGCTCTCTTCCAGGAGGGAAATAGCTATCGATCACGAGTCCAACACGTGATCCAAAGACCAAGTGAATACACGTACGCATATACACACATGCACACACCGAGTCATGCAGCCATTAAGTACAGATGTATGTACGTGACCTCCTGTCTTCGAAATGACAATGGTGCTTAGCAACAGCCTGGGGTCAGCCTGTTGACTTCGCCCCACTGTGCATAAGGGACATAACCTACTTTTAGTGCAGTGATACAATGTACAATCCTCTTATGTACCGATACTAACCCAGTGAATATTACAAATTGAAACAAGGATGCGTTTTCTCACCAAGTTCAGTGATCAAGAAGATGGCGAAAGTGAATTAGATCATGCTTAGCACAGGCTGCGACATGATAGTAATAAAAGAGGAGTGGGAAATTGTCTCTGAAGTGTGCAACATTGCTAACTCTGTGTTCCTTTGCCAGCCCTGTACCATTCCACCATCTCAGGACAATGCGCAAGGGTAGGGAGTAGCGTTGTTTTGTTGCACTGACCTGCCTCAATCTTATCTCAGTGCTGACATTCCCGAGGGGTTTAGACTTTGTAGGTAAAGTCAAATCCCCCGTCTCCACCCCATGACACTACATCCCCAACTGCTCCCTTCAACCACATCACTGAGACTATCGACGCATTACAAGTAAGATTTAAGCTGCAAAACTGGTTGTATGCGGGGTTTCAATCTCTTCAACATTGGTGAAATTGTACACCAGCCAAACCTCACTCTAGCAACGAAGAACCTTCGACGTTGTCATCACTAATATGACCCCGACCTTTCGGTCGCAGTAAACAAACACACCATCATACGTGGAGAACAATGCCTAGCAAACCCTGTTATTATTGTACTCATATTAGACTAGTGATAGAATTCACACACATTTTATATTGTCATTGTATCCCTGTATCACCGTTAACGCAATAAACCGATCATTGTCATCCTCATTATCCTCCTCCTTCTCATTATCATTATTATCATTATTAATATTAATATTATTATTAATATTAATATTATTATTAATATTAATATTATTATCATTATTATTATTATTATTATTATTATTATTATTATTATTATTATTATTATTATTATTGCTATTGTTATTGTTATTGTTGTTGTTGTTGTTATTGGTATAATTATTATTATTACTATCATTACATAAATACACATCACACAAACCCAATCACGCACAATGAGAAACACATACACATTATTTTTCCTCTACTAAAAAAGTCACTGTTTTCAACTCTCAGATTGCGTGCATCTTCACATTTTACGCCCTTCTGCCTTTAACTAAGTCCCCGACCCTCTTTCCCGCTTTGCTGGTAAATCTGATCGAGGCCAGTAGGAGCCTTTTTCCTTTCCTTGCCTTCCGAGCCATGATCAATAAAGAACGCACTAATTGGTAACAGCCGCTGTTACACAGAACCACCCTTTCATTTTCTCACAGACTATTCTTCCCCTCCTCCAACAAAAATAGATTCCATGGAAACGGTCAGACTTGGTCAAGCCTATTCCCACTCGGCAACTTTGATCTCCACTTCCGTTCTTGTCCTCCTCTTCCTCCTCCTCCTCCTCTTTTTTTTTCCCTTTTCTTTCCCCTCTTCTTCTCCTCCCCTTTTCCTTTCTTCTCCCCTTTCCCCTTCTCTTTACCCTTCCTCTTCTTCATCCCTTCCCCCTTCTCCTCCTCCTTCCCCCTTTCCCTTCCCCTTCTCCTCTTGCTTCCCTCCCCCTTCCCCTTCTCTTCCCCCCTTCCCTTTCCCTTCCCCCTTCCCTTTCTCCTCCCCTTTCCTTTTCTCCCCTCCTTTCCCTTCCCCTTCTTCTTTCCTTCTCCTTCTCTTTCCACTTCTCCTCCCCCTTTTCCTTTTCCTCCTCTCCTTCCTCTCCTCCACTCACCGCCTTCTCCCCTCATATTTTTCCTTCTCCTCTCCAGAATCTTCTCCTCTCCTCCTCTTCTTCTTCTTCTCTCCTCCTCTCCTCCTCCTGTCTTCTCTTCCTACTCCCCTCCTTACGCCATGCTCCTCCTCCTCCTTCTTCTCTCCCCTATCTTCCTCCCTTCTTCTTCCTCCTTTTACTTCTCCTCTACGTCCCCCACTTTTTTCATCTTCCCTTTCTAGGCAATGCGTGTGGCTCGGTCATTAACACGCGTAGGCAGTGCGCAGGTTCGAACGCTTCCCATGGATTCTAAAAGGCTACTAAAAAAAGATAAATAGAAAAATAAAATAAATAAATAAATAAATAGATAGATAAATAAATAAATAAATAAATAAATAAATAAATAAATAAATAAATAAATAAATAAATAAATAAATAAATAAATAAATAAATAAATAAATAAATAAATAAATAAATAAATAAATAAGTAAATAAAACATGTGTTTTACCATTTCGTTAACGAGGTGTTTTTTCTCCAACTTAATAAAACTCACTGGTGGCATCAGAATAATGGTGTAATTCAAGCTGTGAAAGAAAGAGATGTACCAAGAGCATGTGTGTGGATTAATTAACATCAGGTCATTCAAACCACCCGATGCCTTAAGTTAGTTTTTACTCGTTAGGAAAATAACAAAAGAAATTGTTATACAGTTACAGGACATTTACAAGTTGCTCACATATTTCCATCAGGTCAGCCATGCCATCTGTTTTTCGTAATGTACACTGATCTCGC